>NC_134067.1:313987-332876 GCF_965140245.1 Athene noctua | reverse complement strand
AAGCTCCCCAGGGTGGGGGGGCCGGGGGGGGGGAGGTAGGACGGGTCTCAGGTAAGGCCCCAGCGCCTGTCCAGGACCAGCCGCTTCCGGAGGGGCCCCCCCCGGCCGAGGGGGGGGGACACGGACCCGCTCCCCCACCGCGCACCCCAGGACTTGTATGGGAGGATTTTGACCGGGGGGGGGGTGTGGGGGGGGTGTGGGGGTGGGGGTGGGTGCGGGGGGGAGTTTTTATTCGTTTTTATTTAAAAAAAAAAAGAAAAAAAAAGGGGGGGGGGGAAGACGTGGAGGAGGAGGGGGGGCGGTTGGGTTATTGGAGGGGGGGGACACACTGCGTCCACTTGATGGTGCCTTGAAAAGCGGGGGGGGGCACTCAAGCCCCCCCTGCTCCACCCCCCCTATTTTTGGGGGGGGTCAGCGTGTTGTGGGGGCAGGAGAAATGGGGAGGGGGGGGCGTGCAGGTAAGGCAACACTTGGGGTGCCCCCCCCCTTTAAAACCAAGCCGGGGGGGCGGTGTGTGCAATCGGCAGGTAAAGGGGGCGCCCCCCCCTTAAAGCGCAGGTGAAGCGGGTGCCCCCCCCCCCCGAAATTACGTGGCAGGACTCAAAAATTTAGTTTGGGGGGGGCAGGGGGCGTCACCGCAGTCCTTAACCTGCTTTTCCTTTACAGCTGTGTGTTATTTTATTGGGGGGGGCACAGTGGGGTGCCCCCCCCCCAGCCAGGGCAGCCGCAGCCCTGGGTGTTATTTGGGGGGCGGGGGGGCAGATTGGGGGGGGTGGGGGGTGGGGATTTGAGTGTTTTTTTTGGGGAGGGGGGGGGCTGGCGTGGCCCCGCCGTCGCTAACGCTGCTCTGTGTCCCCATCCGCCCCCCCCCTCCCTCCCCCGTCCGCTCCATCCCCATTCCCCACACCCCCCCCCCTTTGCCCCCCCCCCTTGCCCCCCCCCCGTTTTTTTTTGCAGCCGCCTACAAACACGCCGACGGGAAGAAGATCGACGGCCGCCGGGTGCTGGTGGACGTGGAGCGGGGGCGCACGGTCAAGGGGTGGCGCCCCCGGCGTCTGGGTGAGCCTGGACCCCCCCCGAAAAAAAAAAAAAAAAAGGGGGACACCCCACCCCCCCCCCTTGTTTATAAATTGTCTGATCTCACCCCTTTCTTTTTCCGGGGGGCAGGGGGCGGCCTGGGGGGCACCCGGCGAGGCGGCGCCGACGTCAACATCCGGCACTCGGGGAGGGACGACACCTCCCGCTACGACGAGCGGTGAGCTGGGGGGGGACGACGGGGCGGGGGGGGCCTGGGCACCTTTGGGACCCCCCCCGTCACCTTTGGGCCCCCCCATCACCTTTGGGACCCCCCAGGACATCCCAGAGCCCCTGGTCAGCTTTGGGCCCCCCTCCCCCCCCCCCCCCCTCAGGACAGCTCAGGGACCCCCCATGTCCCCTTTGGGCCCCACCAAGACAGATCGGAGCCCCCCCCCTGTTACCTTTGGGCCCCCCCATCACCTTTCGTCCCCCCCAGGACAGTTCAGGGCCCCCCCACCACATTTTATCCCCCCAGGGCACCCCTATGTCACCTTTGGGCCCCCCCCGGGACATCCCAGAGCCCCCCAGTGTCACCTTTGGGCCCCCCCATCACATTTTATCCACCCCAGGGCCCCCCCTGGATGGTTCAGGCCCCCCATGTCACCTTTGGGCCCCCCTCAGGACATCCCAGAGCCCCCCCAGTGTCACCTTTGGGCCCCCCATCACATTTCGTCCCCCCAGTCCACCCCAGACCCCCCCCATGTCACCTCAGGGCCCCCCCATGTCAACTTTTATCCCCCCCAGTCCACCTCAGGGCCCCCCCGTGTCACCTTCGGCCCCCCCAGGACATCCCAGGGCCCCCCCATGTCACCTTTGGGCCCCCCATCACCTTTTGTCCCCCCCAGTCCACCTCAGGGCCCCCCCGTGTCACCTTTGGGCCCCCCATCACCTTTTGTCCCCCCCAGTCCACCTCAGGGCCCCCCCATGTCACCTTCGGGCCCCCCCAGGACATCCCAGGGCCCCCCCATGTCACCTTTGGGCCCCCCATCACCTTTTGTCCCCCCAGTCCACCTCAGGGCCCCCCCGTGTCACCTTTGGGCCCCCCATCACCTTTTGTCCCCCCCAGTCCACCTCAGGGCCCCCCCATGTCACCTTCGGCCCCCCCCAGGACATCCCAGGGCCCCCCCATGTCACCTTTGGGCCCCCCATCACCTTTTGTCCCCCCCAGTCCACCTCAGGGCCCCCCCATGTCACCTTCGGGCCCCCCCAGGACATCCCAGGGCCCCCTCATGTCACCTTTGGGCCCCCCATCACCTTTTGTCCCCCCCAGTCCACCTCAGGGCCCCCCCGTGTCACCTTCGGGCCCCCCCAGGACATCCCAGGGCCCCCCCATGTCACCTTTGGGCCCCCCATCACCTTTTGTCCCCCCCAGTCCACCTCAGGGCCCCCCCGTGTCACCTTTGGGCCCCCCATCACCTTTTGTCCCCCCCAGTCCACCTCAGGGCCCCCCCATGTCACCTTCGGCCCCCCCCAGGACATCCCAGGGCCCCCCCATGTCACCTTTGGGCCCCCCATCACCTTTTGTCCCCCCCAGTCCACCTCAGGGCCCCCCCGTGTCACCTTTGGGCCCCCCATCACCTTTTGTCCCCCCCAGTCCACCTCAGGGCCCCCCCATGTCACCTTCGGGCCCCCCCAGGACATCCCAGGGCCCCCCCATGTCACCTTTGGGCCCCCCATCACCTTTTGTCCCCCCCAGTCCACCTCAGGGCCCCCCCCAGATGGTTCAGGCCCCCCCCAGCCCCTCCCTGTTCCCCCCCCCCACCCCGTTTTTTCCCAACACCACCTTGACCCGCCCCCCCCCGCTGCATCCCCGCAGGGACCGGGAGCGGGAGCGGGAGCGGGAACGCCGGGAGCGCTCTCGGGACCGGGACCGGCGGCGCTCGCGCTCCCGGGACCGGCGGCGGCGGACGCGGAGCCGCGAGAAGGAGGAGCGGGAGCGCAAGCGCGGCGGGAGCCGCGACCGCAGCAAGGAGCGGGACCGCAAACGGCGCAGCCGCTCCCGCGAGCGCAAGCGGGAGCGCGACCGCGAGCGCGAGAAGAAGGACGAAGGCCCCGACGGGCCGGACCCCCCCGAGGAGCTGGGGGGGGCCGCGGATTCCGGCCCCCCCGAGGGTTTGGGCTCCAAGGGGGGGGACGCGGAGGAGAAGGGGCGGGAGCGGGAGCGGGAGCGCCGCCGCGGGCACCGGGAGCGGGAGCGGCGGCGGGAGCGGGAGCGGGAGCGGGAGCGGCCGGAGCGGGAGCACAAGCGGGAGCGGGAGCGGGAGCGGCGCGAGGAGAGACCCCCCGAGGCGGGGGGGGGCGAAGCCCTGGGGGGGGACGCGGGCCCCGACATCTTCCTGCAGCCCGAGGCGCTGCCCCCCCCCGACGGCTACCTGGGCGCCGAGAACGGCTACCTGCTGGAGCCCCCCCTGGAGTGAGCCGGGACGGGGGGGCTGCGCCCCCAGAGCGCCCCCCCGCGCCCCCCCGCTTTGTCTGTACCCCGCGGCCTCGGGCCGGGGGGTGGCTGGTTGGTTGGTTTTTTTTTTTCTTGACAATAAAAAGCGTTTTAATGGAAAAATCGGGGGGCGTTTGGGGACGGGGGGGCGATGGGGACGCACACGCACCCCCCCCCACACACACACACACTTTTTGGTATTTGGGGGGGGCGTTTCTGGCTCAAAAGGGGCGGCCCCCGCTCGCCCCACACCAATTTGGGGGGGTTCTGGCTTAAAAATGGGGGTCCCCCCTCGTTCGGGGGGGATTTTTTCCCCCAAAATAGGGTTTTTCCCCCCGGTTTGGGGGGTTTCTGGGAGTTGGGGGGGGGTTGACACCAAAATGGGGGGGTGTATGTGTGTCCCCCCCAAGTTTGGGGGGGGGATTTTTATGGGAGTTGGGGGGTTCTGGCCTAAAAGTGGGGGTGTCCACCCTGATTTGGGGGGACTTTTCCCAAAAATAGGGTTTTTTTCCCCCAATTTAGGGAGGTGAGGGGGGGTCTGATGCTGAAATGGGGGTGTCCCCCCCTAATTTGGGGGGGATTTTCCCCCCAAAATGGGGGTTTAGCCACCAGTTCGGGGGGCTCTGGGATTTGGGGGGGTGGTCTGGCCCCCAAAATGGGGGGGGGGGGGTCTCCCCTCGTTTGCGAGGGATTTTTCCCCAAAAACAGGTTTTTCTCCCCAATTTGGGGGTTTTTCTGCCTTTCTCCAGCCCCCACAGTTGGGGTGTCCCCCCCCACGGATTTGGGGTACCCCCAGGGTTGGGGGGGGTGTTTGTGTGCCCCCCCCATTTGCCCCCCCTCCCCGGTTTTGGGGTCTCCCCCCAGCCTCCCAACCCCCAGATTTGCCCCCCCCCACCCCTCCGGAAAATTCGGGGCTCCCCCCACTTCCCCCCCCCCCTCGTGTCTCCCCCAAAATTTAGTGTCACACCCCCCCCCCCAAGATTCCCCCCCCTCAAATTTGCCCTCCCCCCAGATTTAGGGTCCCCCCAGATTCCCCCCCCCAAAAAATTTTGGGGGTCCGTCCCCCCCCCGATTTAGGACCCCCCTCCTTGTGGGCCCCCCCCCAGCTCTCCGCACACGCTTTTTGAGGGGGGGGGGGCGCGCATGCGCGTGTCCGGGCTCGTCTCACGCTGCCCCCCCCCCCCCTCCTCCGGTCCCCCCCCCGCGGCGGGGGGCGGGGCGCGGCGCGCGCAAAGATGGCCGCGCTGAGCGGGGACCCGCTGGGGCTGGAGAGGGGTACGGGGGGGCCCGGGGGGGGCCCGGGGGGGGCGGGAGGGGTGGTGCGTGGGGGAGGGGTGAAAATAAAGGGGGTTGGAGCGGGGGGGGGGCAAAAATGGGGGGCAAAGGGAGGGAGGGGCAATGGGGGGGTGAAAGGGGGGGTGGGTAAAAAGGGGGGGTGCAGGGGGGGGTGTCTGTGCCAGGGGGGGGGTCTCTGTGCCCGGGGGGGGGTGTCTGTGCCCTGGGGGTGTGCAGGGGGGGTGTCTGTGCCGGGGGGGGGGTCTCTGTGCCGGGGGGGGGTCTCTGTGCCCGGGGGGGGGGTGTCTGTGCCCTGGGGGGGTGCAGGGGGGGTGTCTGTGCCCGGGGGGGGCGCGGGGGGGGTCCGTGCGGGGCCGGGTCGTTCGGGGGGTGCAGCGTGGCCCCCCCGCGCCCCCCCAGACGTGGCGCGGGCCGTGGAGCTGCTGGAGCGGCTGCAGCGCGGCGGGGAGCTGCCCCCCCAGAAGCTGCAGGCGCTGCAGAGGGTCCTGCAGAGCAAGTTCTGCTCCGCCATCCGCGAGGTGGGCGCCGGGGGGGCCGCACCCCAGACAGGCACCCCGAACCCCCCCTGCACCCCCAGACACCCCCGAACCCACAAACAGCCCCGAGCAGCACCCCCAAACACCCCCTGCACCCCCCTAAACCCGCCCTGCATCCTCAACCCCCCCCGCACCCCCAAACACCCCCCCCAAACACCCCCCTGCACCCCCAATCCCCCCACAAACCCACACACACCCCCAAACCCCCCCCCTGGGCCCCCCGCACCCCTTCTGTTCTCCAGTAACCCCTTAGAGCCCCCCAATATCCCCCACGGGCCCCCCAGTATCCCCCCATGGGACCCCAACATCCAGCCAGGGCCCCCCCAGTATCTCCCCAGGACCCTCAACACCCCCCCAGAGACCCCCAATATTCCCCTGACCCCCCAACATCCCCCCAGGGCCCCCCAATACCCCCCCCTGTACCCCAGTATCCCCAGGCCCCCCCAGTATCTCCCCAAGACCCCCCCAAAATCTTTTGAACCCCCCCAGGGTCCCCCAGTATCCCCCCAGTCACTCCCAGGGCCCCCCAACATCCACCCAACCCCCCACTATCCCCCCTGAACCCCAATATCCCCCCCAAGGGGCCCCCCAATATCCCCCCCCCTCCATGAGCATCCTTACTCTCCCCCCAGGGGCCCCCCAATAATCCTCTGGGCCCCCCAGATGCCCCCTGGTTCCTCCTGAAGCCCCCCCAGTCCTTGGGGTGGGTGGGGGCTGCCCCCCAGATGTCTGGGGCCCCCCAAAACTGGGGTGTCGTGTCCCCCCCCCCCCAAGGTCTACGAGCAGCTCTACGACACCCTGGACATCGCCGGCAGCCCCGAGATCCGGGCCCACGCCACCGCCAAGGTACCCCCAAATCCCCGGCACCCCCAAACCCCCCTCTGGCACCCCCAACCCCCCCCGGCACCTCAAAACCCCCCTACGGCACCCCCAACCCCCCCCAACCCCCCCCCTGCACCCCCCAGCACCCCCCAGCAGCCCAAACCCCCCTCAGCACCCCCAAACGCTCTGGGACTCCCCTTAAACCCCCCCAGGTCCCCCAAACTCCTCGTGACCCCCCCCCAGCCCCCCCCAATCCTTCCTGGGGACCCCAAAAAAGCCCCAGGGACCCCCAAAACACCCTCCGGCAACCCCAGTAACCCCCCCCGGCACCCCAATATCCCCCCAGGGACCCCAACAACCCCCTGGGGACCCCAGTAACCCCTCAGGGACCCCAATAGCCCCCCTGGGGACCCCAAAAGCCCCCCCGGACCCCCAAAATACCCCTCAGGGACCCCAACAACCCCCTCGGGGACCCCAAATCACCCCCAGGGACCCCAATAACCCCCCCCAGGGACCCCAATCCCCTCCCAGCCCCCCCGCTCCTGCCCCGGGGCTGTCCCCGTCTCTCGCCCGCGGTGTCACCCCCCCCCCGTGTCCATCTGTCCCCCTGCCCCGTGTCCGTCTGTCCCCCCCCGCGGTGGCCGTCTGCTGTCCCCATGTCCCCACGTCCCCTGCGTGTCCCCCCCGTGTCATCTGTGTGTCCCCTCCCCGGTCCTGGCCGGGATGTCCCCGTGTCCCCCCCTGTCCCCCCCCATCGTGTCCCTGTGTGACCCCGTGTCCCCTCGCATGTCCCATGTCCCCGAGCTGGCCCCATGGCCCGTTGTCGGCCTCATGTTGTCCCTGTGTCCCCACGCTGTCCCCATGTCCCCTCACATGTCCCGTGTCCCTGTGTCCCCACGCTGTCCCCACATTGTCCCAGGTTGTTTCCATGTCCCAACTCTGTCCCCGTGCCCCGAGCGTGTCCCTTGTCCCCACAGTCCCCACACTGTCCCCATGTCCCCACTTTGTGTCCCTATGTCCCCACGCTGTTCCTATGTCCCCGTCCTGTCCCCATGTCCCCCCACATGTGCCATGTCCCCAAGCTGTCCCCTGTCCTCGTGTGTCCCCACGTGCCCCCACGCTCCCCCCATCTCCCCCACCCCACCTGTTTGTCCCCATGTCCCCTGTCCCCCCATCTCCTCATGCCTCTGCCTGTCCCCTCGTGTCCCCCCATGTCCCTGACGTGTCCCCATGTCCCCTCACACCCCCAGGTCCCCCCATGTCCTTGTGTCCCCCGTATCCCCAAGTCTCTCGTTCCCCAAGTCCCTCCAGCACCCTCATGTCCCCCCATGTCCTTATGTCCCCCCATGTCCCCCGAAGTCCCCCAAGTCCCCCCATGTCCTTGTGTCCCCGTGTCCCCCCATGTCCCCCAAGTCTCTTGTTCCCCAAGTCCCCACAGCCCCCCACCATGTCCCCCATGTCCCCCCCGTGTCCCCCCATGTCCCCCAAAGTCCCTCATGTCCCTCCATGTCCCCCAAGTCTCTTGTCCCCCAAGTCCCCACATCCCCCCCAAGTCCCTCCATGTCCCCCCCATGTCCCCCCCATGTCCCCCGAAGTCCCCCAAGTCCCCCCATGTCCTTGTGTCCCCCCGTATCCCCAAGTCTCTCGTTCCCCAAGTCCCCACAGCCCCCCCCATGTCCCCCATGGCCCCCCCATGGCCCCCCCATGTCCCCCCCATGGCCCCCGAAGTCCCCCAAGTCCCCCCATGTCCTTGTGTCCCCCCGTATCCCCAAGTCTCTCGTTCCCCAAGTCCCCGCAGCCCCCCCCATGTCCCCCATGTCCCCCCCATGTCCCCCCCACATCCCCCATGTCCCCCCCATGTCCCCCGAAGTCCCCCAAGTCCCCCCGTGTCCTTGTGTCCCCCCGTATCCCCAAGTCTCTCGTTCCCCAAGTCCCCGCAGCCCCCCCCCACGTCCCCCCACGATGTCCCCCCCCCCCACGTCCTTGTCCCCCCCCCAGGCGACAGTGGCCGCCTTCGCGGCCAGCGAGGGCCACGCGCACCCGCGGGTGGTGGAGCTGCCCAAGACGGAGGAGGGGTTGGGGTTCAACATCATGGGGGGCAAAGAGCAGAACTCCCCCATTTACATCTCCCGCGTCATCCCGGGGGGGGTGGCCGACCGCCACGGGGGGCTCAAACGGGGGGACCAGCTGCTCAGCGTCAACGGCGTGGTGAGTGCGGGGGGGCGCGGGGGGGTTATGGGGGGGCTGAGAGGGGTTTTGGGGGTCTGGGGTGGGTTTTGGAGGATGAGTGTGGGTTTTGGGGGGGTTACTGTTGTTTGGGGGGGGGTCAGTGTTGTTTTGGGGGGATCTCTGTGGTTTGGGGGAGTCAGTGTGGGTTTTGGGGGGGTCAGTGTGGGTTCAGGGGGGGTCGCTGTGGTTTTTGGGGGGGTTGGTGTGCGTTTTGGGGGGTCAGTGTGGGTTCGGGGGGGTCATTGTGGGTTCGGGGGGGTTGCTGTGGGTTCGGGGGGTCGCTGTGGGTTCAGGGGGGTCGGTGCGGGTTCAGGGGGGTTAGTGTGGGTTTGGGGGTTCGCTGTGGGTTCGGGGGGGTCGGTGCAGGTTCGGGGAGTCGGTGCGGGTTCAGGGGGGTTAGTGTGGGTTTGGGGGTTCGCTGTGGGTTCGGGGGGGTCGGTGCAGGTTCGGGGAGTCGGTGCGGGTTCAGGGGGGTCGGTGCGGGTTCGGGGGGTCGCTGTGGGTTTTGGGGTGCTGACGGGGTGCCAGAGCGTGGAGGGGGAGCAGCACGAGCGGGCGGTGGAGCTGCTGAAGGCGGCGCAGGGCTCGGTGAAGCTGGTGGTGCGCTACACCCCCCGCGTGCTGGAGGAGATGGAGGCGCGCTTCGAGAAGCTCCGCACCGCGCGGCGCCGCCAGCACCACAGCTACTCGTGAGCTGCCCCCGAAACCGCACCCCGAAAACTGCCCCCCGAAACTGCCCCCCGAAACCGCACCCCGAAACTGCCCCCCGAAACCTGCCCCCCGAAACCGCACCCCGAAAACTGCCCCCCGAAACTGCCCCCCGAAACCGCACCCCGAAACTGCCCCCCGAAAACTGCCCCCCGAAACTGCCCCCCGAAACCGCACCCCGAAACCTGCCCCCCGAAACCACACCCCGAAACTGCCCCCCGAAACCTGCACCCCGAAACTGCCCCCCGAAACCGCACCCCGAAACTGCCCCCCGAAAACTGCCCCCCGAAACCGCACCCCAAAACCTGCCCCCCGAAACCTGCCCCCCAAAACCTGCCCCCCGAAACCTGCCCCCCGAAACCGCACCCCAAAAACTGCACCCCGAAACCTGCACCCCGAAACCTGCCCCCCGAAACCGCACCCCAAAACTGCCCCCCAAAACCGCACCCCAAAAACTGCACCCCAAAACCGCACCCCGAAACCTGCCCCCCGAAACCGCACCCCAAAACCTGCACCCCGAAACCTGCACCCCGAAACCTGCACCCTGAAACCTGCACCCCGAAACCACACCCCAAAAACTGCCCCCCGAAACCTGCATCTCAAAAACTGCCCCCTGAAACCTGCACCTCGAAAGCTGCATCCCAAAACCTGCACCCCGAAACCGGCACCACAAAACCTGCACCCCAAAAACTGCCCCCCGAAACCTGCACCTTGAAAACTGCGCCCCAAAAACTGCACCCTGAAACCGCACCCGAAACCAGCACCCCAAAAACCACCTCAAAAACTGCCCCCCGAAATCTGTGCCGTGAAACCTGCACCCCAAAACCTGCCCCCTCTAAATCCCCGCAGCCCCCCCAATCCTGCACCCCACAGAAATCCGCAGCCTCAAAGGTTTCCCCCCAAAATCCCGGCCCCCCCCCCCTCAGCCCCTCCCACCCAGCCAGAGACCCCCCAAAACTGAACCCAGCCCCCCCCCAACCTCCCCTGCACCCCCAAACCCCCCCGACCCCCCCAACCCCTCCCTCACCCCCCCCCAGCCCCCCCTTTTCCACTGAACCCCCAATTTTGCCCCCGCAGGTCACTGGAGTCGAGGGGGTAGGAGCCCCCGCGCCCCCCCGGGCCCCCCCGGCCCCCCCGTCTGTATATTTGGATTATTTATGGGGCGCCGCCCCCCCTGTACAGTATTTATTGGCCCCTATTTAAAATTTGGGGTGACCCCACCCCCCCCGTGTCACGTGTGTGTCATACGTGTGTCATGTGACACAAGCGCGTGTCATGTGACCGACACCCTCCCCCAGCGCGGGGGGGGGGGCGTCACCATGGCGACAGACGGGGGGGGGGGTGTGGGGGGTGTGGTGTGTGTTTCCATGGTGACGAGGGGGTGGACATGGAGCTGTTGCCATGGTGATGGCGGGGGGGGCGGTCTCCATGGTGACACGCGGGGATGGGGAGGGCCGTTTCCATGGCAACGTGTGATGGGGGCGGGCCCGTCTCCATGGCAACACACAGGGATGGGGGGGGGGGGTGTCTGTCTCCATGGCAACACGAGTGATGGAGGGGGAGGCGTTTCCATGGAGACATGGAAGGGGCGGTCCCGTCTCCATGGTGACGGATGATGGGGGGGGGGGGAAGTTTCCCGTCTCCATGGCAACACACATGGGTGGGGGTGTGTCCCGTCTCCATGGCAACACGTGTGATGGGGGGGCGTTTCCGTGGCTGCAGGGAGGGGGCGGTCCCGTCTCCATGGTGACGGGTGATGGGGGCGGTTCCGTCTCCATGACAACACACACGGGGGGGGGGGAGGGGGGAATCCCGTCTCCATGGTGACACGTGTGATGGGGGGGCGTTTCCATGGCGACATGGAAGGGGCGGCCCCGTCTCCATGGTGACGCATGATGGGGGTGGGGTCCCGTCTCCATGGCAACACGCGTGCGCCCCCGCCCCCCCACCCGATGACATCACCCCAGCGCCGGCCCCGCCCCCCGCCGCCTCCCATTGGCCGCCGGCGCCGCCGCTCCCGCTCCCCCCTCCCCCCCCGCGCGGGGGCGGGGCCGGCGTCTCCGCCGGGCCTCAGGGCGCGCTCCCATTGGTCAGCGGCGCCGTCCGTCAGCGCCGCTCTTAAAGGGGCCGCGCAGCGTTTGCCGTTCCGGGGGGGGGGTGTTCGGTAGCGGGGGGCCGGGGGGGGGGGGGGCAGCGGGCGGCGGCCGCGGGGCTCGGGCGGTCCCGGGGCGCGGCGGGGCCTGAACGGGCGCGGGGGCGGCGGGCAGCGACCCCCCCCCCGGGGCCCCCTCCCCGCCGGGCCGCCTCCCTCCGCCGGAGCTGCCGCAGCGCCGCTCGCAGCCCAGGTAGGAGCCGGCCCTGAGCCCCCCCCACCCCCGGGCCCCCCCGAACCCCTCCCCAGGTACCCCCCACCCCCCCCCGCACCCCCATCCCCACCCCCCCTCCCCCCCAAATTTGCATCTTCCTCTGGATCCCCAGAGCATCCCCCGAGCGTCCCCCCCCCGGCTCCTCTGCACCCCCCCTAGTGCACCCCCCCCATTGCACCCCCCAATTTCACCCCCCCACGCATTGCACCCCCAGTCCATCACCCCCTCCTCCACCTTGCACCCCCCCCCGGCCCCATTTCACCCCCATTTCCCTCCCCCACTGCACCCCCTGCCCCCCCTCCGCATCCCAGCACCCCCCATCGCCCCCCCATCACTCACCCCCCCCTTGCACCCCCAAACCTCGGCCCTGAGGCCCTGCACCCCCATTGCACCCCCCATCCCCCCCCATTTCACACACACCCCCCCACTGACCCCCCCACCCTTGCACCCCCCAATTCCCCCCCCCCCCAGCTGGTCGTCACCCACCCGCCACCATGGGGACCCCCCCCCCCCTCCGGATCCTTGCACCCCACAGCACCCCCCCCACTGCCCCCCCCCCGTGTCCCGCTGCGGCCCCGATTGCCCCCCCACATCACCCCACTGCCCCCCCTGACCCCCCCTTGCACCCCCCTGCACCCCACTGCCCCCCCTATGCCCCTCTGCGGCCCCGATTGCCCCCCCACTTCCCCACACTGCCCCCCCTGCACCCCACTGCCCCCCCCCGTGCCCCACTGCCTCCTCCTGCCCCCCCAACTGCACCTCCCTGCCCCCCACTGCCCCCCCCGCACCCCACTGCCCCCCACTGCACCCCACAGTGCCCCCAGTGCTTGTGCTGCGCCCCACTGCCCCCCCCGTACTCCATTGCACCCAACTGCACCCCCCAGTGCCCCCCACTGCTCCCAACTGTGCCCCACTGCCCCCCACAGTGCCCCCACTGCCCCCCACTGCCCCCCCAGCACCCCACTGCCCCCCACTGCCCCTCCTGCACCCCACAGTGCCCCCACTGCCCCCCACTGCCCCCCCAGCACCCCACTGCCCCCCATTGCCCCTCACTGCACCCCCCAGTGCCCCCTACTGCCCCCAACTGCCCCCCCAGCACCCCACTGCCCCCCACTGCCCCTCCTGCACACCACAGTGCCCCCCACTGCACCCAGCTGCCCCCATTGCCCCCCACAGTGCCCCCACTGCCCCCCACTGCCCCCCCCAGCAACCCAGTGCCCCCCAGTGCCCCTCACTGCCCCTCACTGCACCCCATTGCCCCCCACTGCCCCCCCAGCACCCCATTGCCCCCCAGTGCCCCTCACTGCCCCTCACTGCCCCTCACTGCACCCCATTGCCCCCCCGTACCCCACAGTGCCCCCACTGCCTGTGCTGCCCCCCCCACAGCACCCCGCTGCCCCCCACTGCCCCCCCACAGCACCACAGTGCCCCACAGTGCCCCCCACTGCTTGTGCTGCCCCCCACTGCTCCCCACTGACCCCCCCTGCCCCTCCTTCCTCTCCCTGCCCCCCCCTTGGTCCCGCACACGCGTGTGCGTCGCACAAGGCCTTGTGTCACATGTGGGTGGCTGCCACCCTCCACCCCCCCCCCCTCCACCCCCACGGGGCCGGGACCCCCCAGGGGGGGTTGGGGGGAGGTTTGGGGTGCGGGGGGACCCCCCTTTGCAGGCAGGGTGCAGGCAGGGGGTGTGGGGTGCCAAGGCCCTGCCCGTTTCCCCGGTGCAGGCAGGGTGCAGGCAGGGCGATGTGCGAGGTGCTGCCCGTCCTGTCGCACAGGCAGGGCGCAGGCAGGGTGCAGGCAGGGCGATGTGCGAGGTGCTGCCCGTCCTGTCACGCAGGCAGGGCGCAGGCAGGGTGCAGGCAGGGCGATGTGCGAGGTGCTGCCCGTCCTGTCACACAGGCAGGGCGCAGGCAGGGTGCAGGCAGGGCGATGTGCGAGGTGCTGCCCGTCCTGTCGCGCAGGCAGGGCGCAGGCAGCGCGGGCAGCGCGGGCAGGATGATGTGCGAGGTGCTGCCCACCATCAGCGAGGACGCCCGCCGGGGCTCGGGCTGCCCCGAGGAGCCGGGGCTGGAGCAGCTCATGGTGCAGATGCTGCGGGAGCGCGAGCGGCTGCTGGAGACGCTGCGCGACACCCAGGAGGGGCTGGCCACGGCCCAGCTGCGCCTGCGGGACCTGGCCCACGAGAAGGACTCGCTGCAGCGGCAGCTGAGCAGCGCCCTGCCCCAGGTGGGCGGGGCCTGAGCGGCGGGGCGGGGCCTAAAGGGGTGGGGTGGGGCCTAAAGGGGTGGGGCTTGGGGAAGAGGGGGCAGAGTTAAGGGGAGGAGGGGGTGGGGGAGGTGAGGGGCGTGGCTTAGTGGGGGCGTGGTTTGATGGGGCGGACATTTAGTGGGGTGTGGCTTTGTGGGGGCGTGGTTTACTGGGGGCGTGGCTAGTGGGAGGGGTGGGGCTGGTGGCCGAGGTGTGGAGTGGGCAGAGTTAAGGGGAGAGGTAGAGGTGGGGGTGTGGTTTGGTGGGGGCGTGGCTAGGGAAGGGCGTGGCTACCGGAGGGGCGTGGCTAACGGAGGGGGTGTGGCTAGTGGCTAAGGGAAGGGGCGGGGCTGCCGGGCCCCCCTGACCCCGCGCCCCCCAGGAGCTGGCGGCTCTGACCAAGGAGCTGAACCTCTGCCGGGAGCAGCTGCTGGAGCGGGAGGAGGAAATCGCGGAGCTCAAGGCCGAGCGCAACAACACCCGGGTGAGGCCCCGGACGGCTGTCACCTGTCAGTCACCCGTCACCTGTCACCTGTCAGTCACCCGTCACCCGTCACCGGTCACCTGTCAGTCACCCGTCACCGGTCACTGTCACCCGTCACCTGTCACCTGTCAGTCACCCGTCACCTGTCACTGTCATCTGTCAGTCACCCGTCACTGTCACCCGTCACCTGTCAGTCACCCATCACCCGTCACCTGCCACCTGTCAGTCACCTGTCACCCATCACCTGTCACTGTCACCTGTAACCTGTCAGTCACCTGTCACTGTCACCTGTCACTGTCACCTGTCAGTCACCTGTTACCCATCAGCTGTCACTGTCCCCGTGTCCCTCATGTCCCCGTGTCCCCGTGTCCCCAGCTGCTCCTGGAGCACCTCGAGTGCCTGGTGTCCCGCCACGAGCGGTCCCTCCGGATGACGGTGGTCAAGCGCCAGGCCCAGTCCCCCGCCGGCGTCTCCTCCGAGGTCGAGGTCCTCAAAGCCCTCAAGTCCCTCTTCGAGCACCACAAGGCCCTCGATGAGAAGGTGGGTGCTGGGGGGGGTCCTGGGTGGCCTTGGGGTGCTCCTGGGGTGACGTGATGGCACCTGGTGGCACCTAAGGGCGTCCCGAGGGGCCCAGGGCAGGTCGTGGGGTGACCCGTGGGGGACCTGGTGGGTCTTAGGGGGGTTTGGGGACACGCGGGGGGGGTCTGGGAGGTCTGCGGAGGGACCGTGGGGGACCCCCGAGGGGTCCTTGGAGAACCCGGGGGGGTTGAGGGGACCCGGGGGGGGTCCTGGGGACACCCAAGGGTGCTGGGGGGCTGTGGGTCACCCCGCGTTGTCCCCAGCAGGTCCGGGAGCGGCTGCGGGTGGCTCTGGAGCGAGTGGCCGTCCTGGAGGAGGAGCTGGAGGTCTCCAACCAGGAGGTGGGTGACACCGGGGCGGGTGACACCGGAGTGGGTGTTCCCCGTGGGTGGGTGTCCCCATGGTTGGGGTGTCCCCGTGGGTGGGTGTCCCCGTGGGTGTCCCCGTCCCGTGGTGCCCCCGCGGGCGCTGTCCGTCCCCGCCGGGGTGTGGCACCGTCCGTCCGTCCGTCCGCAGTCGCTGTCCCTGCGGGAGCAGCTCTCCCGGCGACGCTCCGGCCTGGAGGACGCGCCCAGCGACGGGGACACGCCGGTACCAGGGGTCAGGGGTCACGGGGGGGTCAGAGGGTCACGGGGGGGGTCAGAAGGTCACAAGATCGGGGTCACAGGGGGTCAGCAGGGGTGGGGGATCCCTGGGGTCAGAGGTCAGACAGTGTCCCATGAGGGGGATGTCCTGGGGTCAAGGGGTCATGTCAGAGGTGAAGGGGCGGAGGTGAAGGGTCAGGGAGGTCACAGGGAGGTCACAGGATGGGGGGTCACAGGGGGTTAGTAGGGGTGGGGGATCGCTGGGGTCAGAGGTCAGGGGTCAGACGGTGTCTCCTGGGGTAGGTGCTCCTGGGTGTCCGGGGAGGGGGATGTCCTGGGGTCAAGGGGTCATGTCAGAGGTCAAGGGTCAGGGGTGAAGGGTCAGGAGGGTCGGGGGGGTCAGGAGGTCACAAGGTGACAGCAGGGGTGAGGGATCCCTGTGGTCAGAGGTCAGACAGTATCCCAGGAGGGGGATGCCCTGGGGTCAAAGGGGCCAAGGGTCAGAGGTGAAGGGTCGGGGGGGGTCACAGGACACTCCCCGACAGGTCGGAGCCTACGGGGTCACGGGGGGGGGGGCGGCTATGAGCGGTAGGTGGGGGTTGTGGGGGGAGCGTGAGTTTTGTGGCGGCGTGTCAAGACAAAGGTCACAGGTCAGAGGTCAAGCGTGTCCCCTGTGTGTGCGTGCCCCCCCCAGGGCACCCCCGAGGGCCGCCGGCGCGAGGCCGAGCTGGAGGCGTCGCTGGGGCGGCAGCGGGCGGCGGCGGCGCAGCAGCGGGAGCGCGTGGCCGCCCTGTGCCGCCAGCTGGGGCGGCTGCAGGAGGAGGCGGCCGCGGGCCAGCGGGAGCTCGCCCGCGCCCAGGAGGCCGGAGCCAAACTCCAGAGGGACCTCAAGGAGGTGGGGGGGGGCCGGCACCCCCGGGGGGGGCACCCCCAGGGTTAGGGAGGGCGGGCGTGGGGAGCGGGAGCAGGAGGAGGGGGGGGAACTGGGTAAACTGGGAGGGGGGGTTGGTTGCTAAATGGGAGCAGTGGAGGAACTGGGGGGGGGGGGCAGCCCCGAATGGGGGGAGATACCTAAAATAAGGGGGGGCAGCCCCAGACTCAGGGGGGAACCCCGAAACGTGTAGACCAGTCCCAAACTGGGAGGGAGCGGCCCCGGACTGGGAGAACCCCCAACCCAGACACCGCCCCAGGCCACCCCCATCCCTGTCCCTGTGCCCACACGGCCCCCAGGATGTCCCCACGCTGTCCCCGTGCCCACTGTCCCTGTCCCCCTGCTGTCTCCCCGGTCCCCGTCCCGCGCAGTCCCCGCAGTGTCCCTGTCCCCCGGTGCCCGTCCCGCGCCGTCCCCGCAGTGTCCCTGTCCCCCGGTCCCCGTCCCCGCAGTGTCCCTGTCCCCGGTCGCCGTCCCCGCAGTGTCCCTGTCCCCTGGCGCAGGCGCTGGCGCAGCGGGAGGACATGGAGGAGCGCATCACCACCCTGGAGCGGCGGTACCTGAGCGCCCAGCGCGAGGCCACGTCCCTGCACGACGCCAACGACCGCCTGGAGAACGAGCTGGCCAGCAAGGACTCGCTGTACCGGCAGGTGGGACCCCCCGACCCCCCAGCTGGGACCCTGCCCCGGGGCCCCCCACTAGGACCCTCCCCCACTGGATGCCCCAATCTGGGACCCTCAAACTGGGACCCCCGTACTGGGACCCTCAAACTGGGACGTCCCCACTGGGACCCCCCCACACTGGGGTGACCACACCCTGGGACCCCCAGTCTGAGACCCCAGCACAGGGACCCCCCACTCTGGGGCCACCACCCTGAGACCCCCCCTGGGACCCCCCCCTGCCCCACGCGATGTCCCCTCACCCCGTGGCAATGTCCCCTCACCCCGCGGCGATGTCCCCTGCCCCACACGATGTCCCCTCACCCCGTGGCGATGTCCCCTCACCCTGTGGCGATGTCCCCTGCCCCACACGATGTCCCCTCACCCCGTGGCGATGTCCCCTCACCCCGCGGCGATGTCCCCTGCCCCACGCGATGTCCCCTCACCCCGTGGCGATGTCCCCTCACCCCGTGGCGATGTCCCCTGCCCCACACGATGTCCCCTCACCCCGTGGCGATGTCCCCTGCCCCACGCGATGTCCCCTCACCCCGTGGCGATGTCCCCTCACCCCGCGGCGATGTCCCCCGCCCCACGCGCCGTCCCCGTCCCCAGAGCGAGGAGAAGGGCCGCCAGCTCCAGGAGTGGCTGGAGGACGCCAAGGCCAAGCTCCAGCAGACCCTGCAGAAGGCCGAGACCCTGCCCGAGATCGAGGCCCAGCTGGCCCAGAGGGTGGCGGCTCTCACCAAGGTTGGGGCGGGGGGGTCCTGGGGGGGGGTTTGGGGGGGTCCTGAGGGGTTCGGGGGGGGGCTATGAGGAGTTGGGGGGGGTATGAAGGGTTTGGGGGCATCTGTGGGGGGCTGCAGCCCTGATCAAGGTGGGTGGAGGATCTCAGGAGGGTCCTGGGGGGGTCGTGAAGGGTTCAGGGGGAGCCTGAGGGGTTCTGGGGGGGTTCTGAGGGGTTCGGGGGGGGTTCTGAGGGGTTCTGGGGGGTTCTGGGGGGTCCTGGGGAGTCTGGGGGGGTCCTGAGGGGTTGGGGGGGGCGCTATGAGGGGTTTGGGGGGGGCTGTGGGGAGCTGCAGCCCTCACCGAGGCGGGGAAGGCTCTCAGGAGAGTTCTGGGGGTTCTGGGGGGGTCTTTGGGGTGCTGGGGGGTTCTGAGGATCCTGGAGGGTTTGGGGCGACCACGGGGGGGGGAGGAACTTGGGGGGATCTTGGGTGATTCAGGGTGGGGGGGTGTCTGTCCCCACATCCTCATGGGTCCCCACTGGTCTTGGTGTCCCCAAACACCCCCATGCCCCTGTTGGTCCCCGTGTCCCCCCCCGTCCCCATGCCCCCCCCCATCTCCCCATGGCCCCCCCCATCTCCCCGGGACCCCCCCACATCTCCCCGGGACCCCCCCAGGCCGAGGAGCGTCACGGGAACTTCGAGGAGCGTCTGCGGCAGCTCGAGGCCCAACTGCAGGAGAAGAACCAGGAGCTGCAGCGGGTGAGGGACGGGGGACCCCCAAATCGGGGGGGGTGCCCTGGGATCGGGGGGTGCCCCTGGGATCGGGGGGGCACCCTTGGGATTTGGGGGGGTCCTTGCAGAATGAGAGGACCTGGCAGGGCAGCGCTCAGGGGGGCCTTGGGGGGGCGTGTGGAAGGTTTTGGGGTGCAGGGGAGGCAGCGAGGGGCTCGGGGGGGGTCGTGGGGGGCTGAGGAGGTACATGAGGGTGTGGGGGAGGTTTTGGGGTGCAGGGGGGCTTTGGGGGGGTCATTGAGGGGCTTGGCACGTGGGTGGGGGTTTGGGGGGGTTCTGGGTGGATGGAGCAGCTTGGGGGGGGGTCATTGGGGGCCTTGGCAGGTGTGGGGCGTTCTGGGGGGTTCTGGGTGGATGGAGCAGCTTGGGGGGGTCATTGGGGGGCTTGAGGATGTCCATGAGGGCTTTGGGGGTGCAGGG
>NC_134067.1:223707-313787 GCF_965140245.1 Athene noctua | reverse complement strand
AAGAAGTTGAGGTTGGGGGGGGTGGTGGGGGGGGTTGGGGGCCCCCCCAGCCCCGTTTTTGGGGGTGTTTCCGGGGCGTTTCGGGTACCTGGTAGGGCTGCGGCCCCGCGGGCGGGGGCTGCGGGGGGGCCGGGGGCAGTTGGGGGGCGGCGGGGGGCAGCTGGGGGGGGCCACGGGGGTTTGGGCTGGAGGGAGGTGGAGGAGGCGGCGCTGCCTGCTGGGGGGGGGTAAAAAATGGGGAGACACACACCGGGGGGGGGGTGAGAAGGGGGGGTGACCCCCCCAAACACGCCTCAAGGGACCGACCCCCCCCACCCCAAAACATCCCGTTCTTCCCCCCACCCTGATGTTTCTCTGCCCCCCCCACGCGTGCCCCCCCCCCGTACCCCCAGATCATGGTCCTGCCCCCCCCCTTACCCCCCATCCTCACGCCCCCCCGATATCCCTCTGCCCCCCCCCCCCGTGTGTGTGTGACCCCAGCCCATGGTCCTGCCCCCCCCAATCCCCCCATTGCCCCCCCCCTGGTTCCCTACGTCCCCCCCATGCCCCCCCCATGTGTGTGTCCCCCCAAAATGCCCCCAGCACGTGGTCCTTGCCCCCCCATGTCCCCCCCCCATTCCTCTGCCCCCCCCATGGCCTCACCCCCCCCCCCATCACCTCTCTATATGTGTGTGACCCCAGCCCACGATCCTGCCCCCCCAATCCCCCCATTGCCCCCCCCGGCCCCCCCGTACCGGGCAGCGCCACCCGCGCACCAGCACCATGTGCCGGGGGTCCTGCCCGCACTCCTTGGGTTGGGGCTCCAGCGCCCCGGGGGGGGCCCGGGCCTTCTCGAACAGCACCCGCAGCGCCGGCAGCTTCCGGGGGGCCACCACGGAGAAATGGATCCCCCGCTGCGGCAAACGGGGGGGGGGTTAGTGGGGACCCCCCGGGGGACCCCAAAAGCCCGGCGGACCGACCCCCCCTGCCCCGTGAGCCGCCAGGTGCCACGGAAAGGGTTTGGGGGCACCCCCTGGATTTTTTTTTTCGGGGGGGGGGGGGGGGGGGGATCCCTGGGTCCAGCTGTGCCCCCCCACCTTACTGGGGTGACCCCGGTGTTCAAGCTGCCCCCTACAGGCACCCCAATACCAGGGGGGGACACCTCAATATCCAGGGACCCCATTTTCCCCCCGGGGGGGTCCCCAAGACCCTGCCGCTCCCCAAAACGACGAACCCTGACCCTTCGCAGTGTCCCAGGACCCTTATTGCCCCCCACGGGGAGCTCCCAGAACCCCCCTTTTTCCCCTGGGGGGGCCTGGCACCCCCGTTTTTTCCCCCGGGGGGGTCCCAAGACCCTTTTTCTCCTCGGTGGGGGCCCAAGACCCCATTTTCCCCCTGGGGGGCTCCCCAAAACCCCACCGCTCGCCTTCGTGATGACCCAGGACCCTTTTTACCCCCCCAGGGAGTTCCCAGAACCCCATTTTCCCCCTGGGGGGGGCCTGGGATGCTTTTTTTTTCCCGCGGGGGTCCCCAGGTGCCCCCCCCTCACCTCCCCGATGCACTGGACCAGGTTCTCGGTGCTGTACCCCGAGTACGTGGTGCTCTCCACCGCCGGCAGCAGGTAGGGGGGGGAGTTACAGATGAGGACACAGACCTTGTGGGTCTGGCCGCTGCGAGGGGGGGGCACGGCAGGGTTAAGGGGGGCCCCGGGGGTGTATTTTGGGGTGCCCCCCCCCGGTGCAATGAAACGTTTTGGGGGGGTGGGGGGCATCTCACATTTGCTCCCGCATTTTCTTGAAGTCGTCGAAGAGCTGCAGGGCGGTGCTGAGCCCCTCGGCGATCAGGCTGCAGCTCTCGCCGCCCCCCCAACAAATCTTTGAGGGGGGGGGGGGGCACGGGGGGGTAGCTCAGGGATCCAGCAGCGCCCCCCACACCCCCAAGAGGCTGTGCCCCCCCCTCGAAACCCTCCTCCACCCCCACATCTCTGCCCCCCCATCCCTGCAGGTCCGTACCCTGAGAATACCCCCCCCCCCCGCCAAAAAAAACCCCTCAGTGACCCCCCAGCCCCACGCCTGCCCGTTCCCCCCCCCATCCTCAGCCCCATATCTGCTCCCCTCCCCCCCAAGCGGCCCCCCCTCCTGCTGAGGAGCTCCCAGGCGCTGCTGGGGGGGTCCATACCCCCCCCCCCCCCCATATTTCCCCCCCCAGTGGTCCTTAGGGCTGCCCCCCCCCCCCAAATATCTACACGCCCCCCTCCAAAATAATCCCCTCACTCCCCCCCCCCCCCCATTTATCCCAGTGAGACGCTGCTGGGGTGTCCGTACCCCAACCCGCCCCCCTCCGCCACGTCCCCCACCCGCCGGGGGGGTCCCGGGGGGGTCCCGGGGGGGGTCCCTGGGGGTGCCCCCCCCCCCCAAATCCCCCCCCCTCACTGGATGCTGTCGAGCCAGGTGAGGAACTCGTAGGCGCTGCTGGTGGGGGCGTGACACTGGACGTAGGACTCGGGGGCACAATCCACCGTGTTGAAAACCACGAGGCTGTACTGGGTCCCCCCGTACTGCGGGGGGGGCCACGGTCACCCCAAAACCCCCCCAGATGCTGTACCCCCCCCCCCCACCCCGCTGACCCCCCCAGCCCCGACTCACGTCACCCCCGAAGTCGGTCTCGGCCGGTGGCCCCCCGTTGAAATACCTGAAGGGAGGGAAAAGGGATTGAGAGGGGGGGGCGCGGTCCTGAGGGGTTTGGGGGGGTCTCGCGGGTTTGGGGGGGGTCCCCCAGAGGTTTGGGGGGGGCTCTCGGAGGGTCCCCAGGGTGTTTGTTGTGGGGTTCAGGGATTTCACGGGTCCTCTCGGGGGGGGTTGGGGGGGTCTCCTCGGGGATTCTGGGGGGCTGAAGGTTTTGGGGGGGGGGGCCCCACAATGGGGGTTTGGGGGGACCTTCGGGGGCGTCCTCAGGGATTCGGGGGATCTCGGGGGTTTAGGGGTGTCCTCAGGACATTCTCGGGGCTCCCCGGGGGGGTCCCAAGGGATTTGGGGGGGTCCTGGGGGGGTGTCCCCAGCAGTCGAGGGGGATTCCCAAAGAATTTGGGGGGATCCCCAGGAGTCGGAGGGGTCCCCAACGGGGTTTGACGGGGTCCCTGGGGGTTTGGGGGGGTCCGGGGGGGTCCGGGGGTTTGGGGGTCCCGGGGGGGCTCACTCGATGGCGGGCAGCAGGTAGTGTTTGCGGAGCGACTCGAAGTAGGGCCCGAGGTTGGGCCGTTCCCTCGATGACGAACACGACGTCGGCGACCATGGCGGGCAGCGGGGGGGCGGGGGCCTCCAGCGCCGGCACCACCCATGGCCCCGCGCCGGGGGGCTGCGGGGGGCGCGGGCTGAGGGGGGCTCTGACCCCGCCCGGCTCCCGCGCGGCGCTTCCGCCCCCCCCCCGCCGGTACCGGTGGTCGCGGCTCCCGCCCTCCGCCGCGCGCCGGAAGTGCTCCCTTTCGCGTCCGCCGCAGGCCCCGCCCCCCCAGCGCTGCGCATGCGCGAAGGGGGCGGGGACAAGCGTCGCCGAGGCAACGGCGGGGGAGGAAGGGGGCGGGGCAAGGAGAGGTGAGAACGAGGCGGCGGGGTCGCGATTGGGCCACGCCCTCGCCTTGTCCCCGCCTCTTCCGTTTCGGCGCCGCCGCGCAGGCGCGATGGAGGCCCCGCCCCTGCGCTGTCGCCGTGGCAACCGGCGGCGCTCCCGGCGTGCTCCGCGCGGACATGGCGGCCGGCGGGGCCTGAGCGGCGCGTGGCGGGGCCGGGCGGGCGGCGGGGGCGGAGCCGGAGGGGCGGGGCGAGGGGCTGAGGGGGCGGGTCCAGAGACACGGGGCGGAGCTTGTGGGCTGGGTGTGGTCTTGTGGGCGTGGCCAGAAAGTCAGGGTGGGGCCCGAGGGCTGGGTGGAGCCTGGGGGGGCGTGGACAGAGAGACAGGGTGGGGCCTGTGGGCTGGGTGTGGCCTTGGGGGCGGGGCTTGTGGGTCAGATGAGGCCTTAGGGGGCAGGGCCTGTGGCCGGGTGCGGCTGTAGGGGGCGGAGCAGAGAAACAGGGCGGGGCCCCTGAGGCTTTAAGGGGCGTGGCCAAAGAGTGGGCGTGTTCAGAAGTGGGTGTGTCCCCGAGGGACAGGGCAGGGCCTGACAGGGTGTGGCAGTGTGGGGCGGAGTCTGGCAGGTGTAAGCTGAGCCCGATTGGGCGGGGATTTGTCTTAGGGGGCGGGGCCTGTCGGGAGGGGGGCGTGTCCATGGCGGAAGGGGGCGGGGCTCTCTGCCTGCTCTGCCTGGCCGCGGGCAGTGGGCTGCCACTCTTCTGCCGGCCGCCCCGCCCCCAGGTGAGGCCCCGCCCCCGCCCCACCGCTCCGTGACCTCTGACCCCACTGACCCCGCGCTGACCCCGCTGACCTTTGACCCCCAGCTGCCCTTCTCCGTCATCGGGTCCCTCAACGGCGTCCACATGTTCGGGGCCAGCGCGGGGGTGGGCTGCGGGGGGCGGCGACGCCCAGCGCCCGCCTGGCCTGGGGGGGCTACGGACAGAGGTGGGGGTCGCGGAGGGTCACGGGGGTCACAAGGGGTCATGGGGGGGTCACAGGGGAAAGGGAGGGGCCATGGGGGGTGTGGGAGGATGGGGGGGGCTACAGGCAGAGGTGGGGCCATGGGGGGGTCACAGGGGGGTCATGTGGGGGTCAGGGGGGTCACGGGGGGTTCACAGGCGTCAGGGGGTCACGGGGGGGTCACGGGGGGTCATGTGGGGGTCACGGGGGGCAGGTTGGGGGCTCAGGGGCAGCCCCCCATGTCCGTCGCCCCCCGTCCCCCCCAGCATCACCCTGATCGCGCTAAGCTCCGCCCCCGGCACCTCTGGCCCCGCCCTCAAGCGCCTCCTCGACTCCGCCTTCAGCGCCATGGTGAGCCCCCCAGTACGGACCAGTACAGACCAGTACAGACCCCCAGGGACTTCCAGTACAGACCAGTGACCCCCAGAGCCTCCCAGTCCCTCTCAGTGCCCCCCAGTATGGCTCAAGACCCCCCCAGTATGGCCCAGTATGATCCAGGGTCTCCCCCAGTGCCTCCCAGGACCTCCCAGTACAGACCAGTACGGACCAGGATCCCCCCCAGTGCCCCCAGTTTCGCTTGGCCCCCCCCAGTATGACCCAGTATGGGCCGAGACACACCAGTAGGACACAGGAATTTCTCAGTACTGCTCAGTTTTTCCCAGTACAGACCAGTACAGACCAGTTGGCCCAGCCCAGTGGCCCCTGAGCCCCCAGTGCTCCCCACCTCCCTCCCCAGTGCTCCCAGTCACCCCAGTCCCCTCCCCAGTGCTCCCAGTCCACCCCAGTGCCCCCCCCGACCCCCCTCCCCAGTGCTCCCAGTGCATCCCAGTGCCGCAGGTGCTGGTGCTGGGACTGGATGAACTGGTGCCCATCCGCAACGTGGAGCGGCTCAAGCGGGACCTGCGGGTACGGGGGGGGCAACTGGGGGCGACTGGGGGGCAACTGGGGTGACTGGGGGGCAACTGGGGGCATCTGGGGGTGACTGGGGGGCAACTGGGGTGACTGGGGGGCAACTGGGGGCATCTGGGGGTGACTGGGGGGCAACTGGGGGTGACTGGGGGCAACTGGGGGGAACTGGGGGGTCCAAGGGGGGGTCGGGGGTGCTGGGGGTGGGGCAGGAGGGGGGGGTCCAGGCCGTGACCCCCCCCCGCCCCCCCAGAGCTGCTTCGGGCTCATCGACGCGCTGCTGGGGCCCGGCGGGGGGGGGCTGGGGCTGGGCCCCCCCTCCTGCCCCCTCCCCCCAGGGCCCCCCCGAGACGCTCTGCAGGTGGGGACCCCCCAACCCCCCCCGGGGACCCCCCGAATTCCCTATGGCTCCCCCCAAATCCCCCCCCAACTCTTCCTGAGACCCCCCCCCCGCCCCCCCCGAGTTCCACGGGACCCCCAAATCCACCCCCCCCACTGTGGGACCCCCAAACCCCCCCTGCGACCCCCCCGGGGGACCCCCCACCCCCCCGACTATGGGGGTGTTTCGGGGGGGTCCCCATTCCCTTCCCCCCCCCAACCACTATTGGGGGATCCCAAATTTTATTTTTTTTTTTGGGGGGGGTCTCGGGGGCGCCCTGACCCCCCCGTGCCCCCCCCGTGCCCCCCAGGAGCGCCTCGAGGCCTTCGCGGCGGCGGCGCAGACGGGGTTGGGGTGTCTGGTGGGGGGCGGGGGGGGGCGGGTGCTGCTGGCGACCCCCCCCTGGTGGGGGCTGCCCCCCCCGACACCGCCCTGCTGGGGGGCTGCTGGGGGGGGGCGCGGCGGCCCCCCCGGCCCCTCTGCCCGCGACCTGCCCGTCTACCTGCCCCACAGCAGCCCCACGGTGAGGCCCCCCCGACCCCCAACTGCCCCCCTGACCCCTCCTGACCCCTCCCGAACCCAAACTGCCCCCCCCGACCCGCAAATGCCCCCCCTGATCCCCAACTGCCCCCCTGACCCCCAACTGCCCCCCCGACCCCTCCTGACACCCCCGACCCCCAACTGCCCCCCCCGATCCACCACTGATCCCCCCCTGACCCAGAACTGCCCCCCCTGACCCCCAACTGACCCCCCCGATACCAAACTGACCCCCCCGGATCCCCAACTGCCCCCCCAACCCCCAAATGCCCCCCACCGACCCCTAATTGCCCCCCTCAACTCCCCCCCCCATATAATTTCCCCCCCATAACCCTTAAATGCCCCTCCCCGGCCCACAACTGCCCCCCCTCAGCCCCCCCAGGTGCCCCCCGGCCCCCCCAAACTGACTGCCCCCCCCGCCCCCCCAGGTCCCCCACCGGCTGCTGCTGCTGGAGTGGTGCCGGGGGTGGGGGTCGCGCTGCTCTGCGGCCCCCGCCCCCCCTGCAGCTCCTCCACACCCAGGTGAGGGGGTGGGGGGGGTGGGGGGGTTTGGGGGTGTCGTGTCCACCCCCCCCCCCCCCGAAGTTTTTATAATTCCCCCCCCCAGCTCGTGCCCCAGTTCTGGGGCCCCGTCCTGGAGCAGCTGCGGGGCTGCGCCCGCCCCCCCCCGCCCCCCTGCCCCGAGGGGTCCTGGCGTGAGTTTGGGGGGGGGAGAGGGGGGATTTGGGGGGTCTGGAACCCTCGGGGGGGGGTTGGGGGGGTCTCTGAACCATGGGGGGGGCCCTGAACCCCAGGGGGGGGCATGAATCTCTTGGGGGGTTTGGGGGGGGGGGCGAAACCCTTTGGGGGGGTCTGGGGGGGCCCTGAACCCCGGGGGGGGGCTGGGGAGGGGCTGAACCTCTTGGGGGGGGGTTGGGGGGGCCTGTAAGCCTTTGGGGGGGTCAAGGGGGGGTCCCTGAACTCGGGGGGGGGTTGGGGAGGGGATCTGGGGGTCCTTGAGTTTCCTCTATGAGCCTGGGGGGTCCCTGAACCATTTGGGGGGGTCTGAACCCCCGGGGGAGGGGTTGGGGGGGGCCCTGAGCTCCTGGGGGGGGCGTCAAAGGGTTCCAGCAGCGGTTTTTTTTTGGGGGGGGGGCCCCAAACTAACACCCCCTCCCCCCAGGTACCTGCTCATCCACCGCCAGCAGGGCCGGACCCAGAGCGGCATCGTGACGGGGGGGGGGCAGGGTACGTACCCCCCCCCGCCCCCCCGAACCCAAATCCACCCCCCCATTGCCCCCGCCCCCCAACTCCTCCCCACAACCCCCCACCCCCCCCGAGCCCCCCGAACCTCTTTGCCCCCCCTGACCCCCCCGTTGCCCCCCCAGACGATGCGCTGCCCCCCCAGCGCCGTGGGGCCGCCCTGTGCCACCTCTACACCCTCCTGGCCCCCCAACTCTGCCCGAAGAGGGGGGGCCCCCAGGTGAGGGAGGGGGTTTGAGGGGGGCAGTTGGGGGTCCAGAGGGGTTTTGGGGGGCTGGGAGGGGCCAAGTGGGGCAGTTTGGGGGGGGCAGTTGGGGGGTGGGGGTTCACTTGGGTGGGTGGGGGCAGTTGTGGGGCTGGGGGGGCCCCTGGGGGATCAGTTGGGGGGGTGGGGGCTACTTAGGGGCTGGGGGTGCCCGTGGGGGGGGGTCACTTGGAGGGCAGTGGGAGCGGTTGTGGGGCTGGGGGGGGGCAGTTGTGGGTCCAAGGAGTCCCTTGGAGGCCTGGGGGGGTCACTTGGGGGGCGGGGGGGGAGCAGTTGGGGGTCTGGGGGGGTCCCTTGGGGGTCGGGGGGGGCAGTCGGGGCTCTGGGGGCTACTTGGGGGTCTGGGGGCTGGCGGGGGGTGCCGCTGGGTTTGGGGGTGACGGTGCCCCCCCCAGGGCCCCCCCCCCGGGGCCGGGCTGTGCTACGCGGCGCTGGGGACCCACACGGGCTGCGCCCTGCTGCGCCGCGGGGAGCTGCTGGTGCTGCTGCTGCCCCCCCGCGCCCCCCGGCCCCGCCTGCGGCCCCTCGCCCTGCGCGTGCTGCGCGCCCTGCGCCCCCCCTGAGCGGGGGGGGGACACGCGGACCCCCCCGGACCCGGGGTCACCCCCCAGCACCAGAGGGACACGGGGAATAAACGCGCCTCCCTCGACACCCCAAACTGGCTTTTTTTTTTTTATTCCTCAGAAAAACCTGACACACACACCCCCCCCCGCAAGACCCCCCCAGACCTGTTTTCTTCTCTCAGAGCCCCCCCAAAATATTTTTTCACCTCAGAAATAGTTTTTCCCCCCTCAGGGTCCCCCAAACCCGCCTGTTCCCCCCCCAGAGATCCTCAAACCGCGCCTTTTCCTCTCAGACACCCCAAAACCGGCTCTTTTCTCCCCAAACTCCCTCTCCCCCCCCTCCCCAATCGCCCCTTTGCCCCCCCAGACCCCCCCGCGCCCCCCCCGCCCGCTCTGAGCAGCCACCGCCGGGCAACGCCCGTTCCCATTGGCCGCGGCCGCCGTCACTCACAGCAGCGTCGCCGTCCCCATTGGCGGCGCTGCTTGTCAATCACCATCAGACCCGCCTTCCCCGGCTCGCAGCTGTGCTGCCCCCCACTGGCGGAGCGGCGCGTCGCTCACGGGAAGGCCCCGCCCTCACTCTGTTTCTACTGGCTCATGCTCGCCGGCCCGCCCCCTCTCCCCGCCCCCTCGCCCCCTCCCTCTGCCCCTCGCCTCTAGCCCCGCCCCCGCCGCAGCGCCCCCACTGATTGGCGCGTCCCAGCGGCCGTGGGCGGGGCCGCTGCCCGGCTCGCGCCTGCTGATTGGAGGGTTGAGACCCGCAGTTCCGGCAGGGCGGGGCTTGCGCCGAGGGGCGGGGCTGCGAGTTCCCAGCGCAGCCCCTCGTTCTCCCAGTGCCCCCCAGTCACTCCCAGTGCCCCCTCCAGCGCACCCCCAGTAACCCTCTGCTCCTCCCCAGTGTCCCCAGTGACCACCCCCGTGTCCCCCCCAGTATCCCCAAGGTCTGAGAGAGCCTGTACTGGTTTGGGCGTTTCCATACTGGTTTGGGGGTCTCTATACCGGCTGGTGTGTCCCTATACTGGTTTGGGGTGCCCATACTGGTTTGTGTGTTCCTATACTGGGTTCTGTGTTGCTATACTGGTTTGGCTGCTCCTATACTGATTTGGGGTGTCCATACTGGTTTGGGTGTTCCTATACTGGTTTGGAATCTCCCTACTGGTTTGGGTGGCTCCATACTGGTTTGGGGGTCCCTATACTGGTTTGGGGTGTCCATACTGGTTTGGGCTCTCCGTACTGGTTTGGGCTCTCCATACTGGTTTGAGGGTCCCTATACTGGTTTGGGCTCTCCATACTGGTTTGGGCTCCCGTACTGGTTTGGGCTCTCCATACTGGTTTGAGGGTCCCTATACTGGTTTGGGCTCTCCGTACTGGTTTGGGCTCTCCATACTGGTTTGGGGTCTCCGTACGGGGGGGCAGGACGAGGCGTCTGGGCCCCCCCAAGACCCCCCGGCTCGGGCGTCACCAACAGCTTTAATGCAGCACAAAGGGGGGGGGGGGGCCCCCAAACGGCGTCGGCTTCGGGGGGGCCCAGGGGGGTTTCGGGGGGGGGAGCCCAGAACTGGGCCACCCCCCCCCCCCTTCCCCATTAAGGTGCTGGAAGGGGCCCCCCCTAAGATGGGGGGTCCCCTCGGGGGGGGGGGTGCGGGCGCCCCCGGCGCTCTCGGGGTGCGGTGGCTGCGGGGGGGGGCTGTGGGGGGGGCGCGGGGGGGGCCCCCCCAGTCCCAGCAGCTCCTGCAGGGCCGGGGGCAGCTCCTGGGGAGAGAGGGGGTTGGGGGGCAGTTGGGGGGTAGATTGAGGGGAAGGGGGGGCATAGCTTGGGGGGCAGTTTTGGGGTCCGGGGGGGTCAGTTTGGGGGTCTGGGTGGGAGGGGCAGCAGGGGGGGTCGCTCTGGGGGGGTCGGTTCTGGGGCGCGGGGGGCTGGTTTCAGGGGTGTGGGGGGGACGATTTGGGGCGCGGGGGGGTCGCTCTCAGGGTGGGGGGCGGTCGGTTTTGAGGGGTCAATTTTGGGGTGCGGGGGGGGTCAGTTTGGGGGGGCAGGGGGTCAGTTTGGGGGGGTCGTTTTTGGGGCGCGGGGGGGTTGGTTTGGGGGCACAGGGGGGCAGTTTGGGGGTGCGGGGGGGCAGTTTGAGGGGGTCGGTTTTGGGGCGCGGGGGGGCAGTTTTGGGGCGCGGGGGGGTCGCTCACGGGGGCGGCCGCCAGCTGCAGGAACAGCCCCTCGGCCCGGCTCAGCAGCTGCTCCGCGTCCAGCGCCCGGCGCGGCCCGGGGGGGCCCTGGGGACACGGGACCGTCACCGCGGGGGGGCACCCGCGTCCCCAACAACCCCCCCGCGTCCCCAACAACCCCCCCGGGCCCCCAAACCCCCCCCCGGGTCTCCAGATCTGTCCCCAACCCCCCAACGCCCCCCCCCCCCCCCCCCGGTGTCCCCAGCCCCACCTCGTCCCCGTCGCTGTCCTCGTCCGTGTCCCCGCTGCTGTCCCCCCCGGTGCCCCCCCCGGTGCCCCCCCCGCTGTCCCCGGGGCGGGGGGGGGCGTCCCCGGCCGCCTCCAGGAGGGCGCAGGCCAGCAGCAGCAGGAAGTTGGGGCAGGGGAGCCCCGTCCAGAGCACCTGGGGACGGGGACACGGGGGGGACACGGGGGGGACAGGGACATGGGGGGGGGATAAAGGGGGCACACGGGGTAAAGGGGAACACGGGGACATGAGGGACGTGTCTCCGTGTCCTCCACATGTCCCCCCCGGCCCCCCCGTGTCCCCCCCATCCCTGCCATGGCCCCCCCCGTGTCCCCCCATCTCCCCATATACCCGCATGTCCCTCCTCACCCCCCTGTCCTCATGTCGCCCCCAGTGTCCCCGTGTCCCCTCCGTGCCCCCCCTCTGTTCTCCACGTGTCCCCCATGTCCCCCCCGTGTCCCCACGACGTCCCCCCCGTGTCCCCGTGCCCCCCCTCTGCTCCCCACGTCCCTCCTGTGCCCCCCCGTGTCCCCCCTTTTTTCCCCACATGTCCCCCGCGTCCCCCCCGTGTCCCCACGACGTCCCCCCCGTGCCCCCCCGGTACCTCCCAGAGCCGCAGGGTCCCCTGGAGCCCGACCTGGGGCTGGAAGCGGAGCTGGAGCCACCGGGAGCAGCGGCCCCGGGCGCCCCCGGCCTCTGGGGGGGGGAACGGGGGGGGGGGGGGGGGCGCGTTACCATGGCAATGGGCAGCTGAGGGGGTGGGGGGGGCATTTCGGGGGGCTGGGGGGGGTCTACACCCCCCTCGGAGCCGATTCGGGGGGTTTTGCCCCATTTTGGGGCGCCGCAAGGTCAAACAATCAAAAAAGATGATTTGGGGGGGGGGCCAGGGTACCCCAGGCCCGCAGGAGCCTCATTTTGGGGGGTTTCTCCCCCGTTTTGGGGTGCCAGAATGTCACACACCACCCAGAGAGACAATTTTGGGGGACTTTCTCCCATTTGGGGTGCCAAAGCCCCACGACCCCCCCCGGGACCCCATTTTGGGGGCCTTTCCCCCATCCCGGGGTGCAGTGAGGCCCCAAGAACACGATTTTGGGGCGTTTCCCTCATTTTGGGCTGTCAGGGGGCCCCGCGGCCCCAACCCCCCGATTTTGGGGTGCTCTACCCCCCAAGACCCAATTTTGGGGCATTTTCCTCCACTTTGGGGCACCCAACCCCCCCGGGGCTGGTTTTGGGGTGCCCCCCCCAGCAGGTTTCGGGGACCCACCCAGGCGGTCGCAGAGGTTGGGGTCCAGCACCCGCAGCAGCTGCCCCAGTTGCCCCAGTTGCCGCTTCAGCCCCTCCCGGCCTGGCCCGAAGTTGCCCCCCTTGGGGGGAAAAAAAAAAAAAAGGGGGTATTGGGGTAAAAAAGTGCCCCCCCCCAACCCCCTGAACCTCCTGAATCTTTTTTTTTCCATCCCAAATCCCCTTTAAGGCACGTTTTGGGGTCCCCATGCTCCTCCCGCCCTCCCCTACTCCTCATTTTGGGGTCCCCCCATTACACTGCCCCCCCCTTAGCCCCCCCTTTTCCCATTTAGCGCCCCCCCCTTTTTACACCCCCCCACACTTGAGGCTCCAACATCCCCATTCCCCCGTTTCGTTGTTCCTCTTTCCCCCCCCTCCCGCTCCGACCACCCCCCGTTTCAGTGACTCCCCCAATTTTCTCTCCACCCCCCCTTTGGGGTCCCCCCCCGCCGGTTTTGGGGTCCCCCCCCCTCACCACCATCTCCATGATGCTGCAGAACCCCCAGAACGCCTCCACCTCGTCGGGGGTGACGGCCAGGAGGGGCCCCAGCACCTCACTCATCCCCCGCACGTACCCTTTTGGGGGGGGGGGGTCAGCAGGGGCCCCCCAAAACCCAGCGCCCCCCCAAAATGCCCCAACTCCCCCTCCATGAAGCTTCCAGCCCCATCCAGATCTCTGTGCTGCCCCCCCAAGTCCCCCATGGGACCCCCAAATCCAGCAGGACCTTCCCATGCCCCCCCCCCCCCCCCAGGGACCCCCCCAGGACCCCAAATCCACCTCAAGGACCCCCAAAAGCCCCGAGACCCCCAAGACCCTTTTAGGGGCCCCCAGGAGCCCCCAGAATCCACCAAGGACCCCCAAAACCCTCTTAGGGACCCCCAGACCCCCCCCAGAATCTTTTAAGTACCCCCAGAGACCCCAAGCCCCCCCCCCAAACCCCAGAACCCCCTTTAGGGTCCCCCAAGGACCCCAAAACCCTTTCAAGGACCCCCATGGACTCTCAATCCCCCCCCCAAGGCTCTTTGAGGGACCCCCAGGAACCCCAAAACCCTTTTATGCACCCCGGAATCCTCCCCCCCCCCGGAGAACCCCCAATACCCGCCCCAGGCCTTCTTAGGGCCCCCACAGACCCTGAATCCCCCCCCAGGGCCCCCCCAAGACACTTCCAGGGACCCCCAGGGACTCCAGGACTCCACCAGGAACCCCCAAAAGCCCCTTAGGGCCCCCCCGGGCCCCCCCTCACCCAGGTCGAAGTGGTACATGCAGAAGGTCATGAGCACGTCGTGCAGCAGCGCCCGCTCGGGGCCGGTGGCCGCGGGGTGACGACGGGCCAGGTCCCGCTCTGGGGGGGACACACGTGTGGGGCGCGGGGGGACGGGCCGGGGGGGGGGCCTGGGGGGGGGCCTGGGGGGCAGGTTGGGGGGCGACAGAGCGGCCACGGGGCAGGTTGGGGGGGTTGGGGGGCACCTTGGGGGGCCCCGAGGCAGATGGGGGCCCTGTAGGGCAGGTTTTGGGGGGCGCTGGGGTGGTTTTGGGGCTTCGTGGGGCAGATTTGGGGGGGCTGTAACCCGAATCTCAAGTTTTTGGGGTTGAGGGGGGCATGTTTGGGGTGCGGGGGGCAGGTTTTGGGGTGCGGGGGGCAGGTTTGGGGTGCGGGGGGCAGGTTCGGGGTGCGGGGGCAGGTTTTGGGGTGCGGGGGGCAGGTTTTGGGGTGCGGGGGGCAGGTTCGGGGTGCGGGGGGCAGGTTCGGGGTGCGGGGGCAGGTTTTGGGGTGCAGGGGGCAGGTTCGGGGTGCGGGGGGCTGGTTTTGGGGTGCGGGGGCAGGTTCGGGGTGCGGGGGCTGGTTTTGGGGTGCGGGGGGCAGGTTTTGGGGTGCGGGGGGCAGGTTTTGGGATGCGGGGGCAGGTTTTGGCGTGCGGGGGCAGGTTTTGGCGTGCGGGGGCAGGTTTTGGGGTGCGGGGGGCAGGTTTTGGGGCTCAGGGGCAGGTTTTGGGGTGCGGGGGCAGGTTTTGGGGCTCAGGGGCAGGTTTTGGGGTGCGGGGGCAGGTTCGGGGCTCACCCAGGCGGCGGCGGTAGCGCCGCAGGGGCCGGTTCCTGCGCTGCTGCCCGGGGCTGAGCGAGCGCCACTGCAGCTTCATGCGGAAATAGTCGTCCCTGCGGCCCCCCCGTCACCCGCGCGCCCCAAAAACAGCCCCCCGGGCACCCCAAAACCCCCCAGAGCCCCCCAAAACCGCCCAGAGAACCCCAAAAGTCCCCCAGCGACCCCCAAACCCGCTCACAGACCCCCAACCCCCCCCACGGCGTGCTGACACCCCGAAGTGCCCCAGACACCCCCAAAACCCACCAAGGGGCCCCCAACCCCCCAGAACATCCCAGAGCCCCCCAAACCCCCCAACCCCATCAACCCCCCCCAGTCCACACGCAGCCCCCCAATCCCCCACAGCCCCCCCCAACCCTTTGCAGACCCCCCAAATCCAACCCCGACCCCACGGCCCCCCCCCCCCGACGCCTCCAGAGCCGCCCCAAACCCCCCCCGGCCCCCCCCCGGCCCCCCCTCACCTCCGGGCCCGCTCCTGGGGGTCCGTCCCCCCCCGGGCAGCCCCAGCAGCCGCCTCCAGCCCCGCAGCCGGACCTCGGGGCTCAGCCCCTGGGGGCGGGGCCTCCTCAGGACACGCCCACTCGGCCTCGCCCACCCGCACCGCCCCTTTTCAGAGACCACGCCCCCTTACCCACCCCCCACCCCTTTCCACATGATGCAACCCCACCCCAGCCACACCCCATAACTCCGCCCCTATAACCACGCCCACCACAAAGCCACACCCCTTTCTGCACCACCTCTTTCACTCCAAACCCCGCCCCTCCCAGCGTGACATACCCATAACTCCACCCCACCCCTGTAGTAGCCCCGCCTACCAGACCACACCTCCTCCAGGCATAAACTCTGCCCATTTCAGACCACGCCCACACCACCAAACCCCTCCCACCCCAAAGCCACACCCCCTCACTGTAGCCCCACCCACCATGTAGCCACACCCTCCCGCAAGCCCCACCCCTCCTCACCCCCCGGAATAGGCGTCGCCGCAGCCCTTCCGGGTCCAGGCTCCGCCCCTCCGCGTCGTGGCCCCGCCCCCATTCCTCCTCTGTCATCGGGGGCCCCCGCGGGGGGGCGGGGCGAGGCCCCAGCGTCACCTGCATGGGGGAGGGATGGGGCGGAGCCTCTCAAGCCCCGCCCCTCCGCACATTAGCCCCGCCCCGCCCAGGCCCCGCCCTCACTCACACAGGCGATCACCTCGAAGGGCGGTTCCGGCTCTGGCTCCGCCTCCTCGTCGCTGGGGGCGGGGCCTCGGGGCCCCCCCAGCAGCCGGCTCAGCCCCCCCACGGTGGCGGCGTAGGGGCCCTGCAGCAGCCTCTGGGGGGCGGCGGGGGGGGGATTACGGGGACCCCGTGCGGCCCCCCAACACCGACCACGCCCCCGGGACCCCCCGAGCCTGGGACCCCCCCAGGACCCCCCCACCCCGAGAATTCCAGCATTGGGACCCCCAGTTCGTGCCCCCCCCTTGGGGATGGACCCCCCCCGTGACCCCCCCACCCTGGGAACTTCACCATGGGAGCCTCAACTTGGGACCCCCCCACCCTGGGACCCCCCCCGCTTTGCCCCCCGCCCCCCCAAACCTCCCTCGGGTGCCCCCCCCCTTCAAAAATCTTCATCTCTTCCACTTGGGACCCCCCAACCCTGGGGCAGCGCCAAGCTGTGAGAACAGCCCCCCCCCCCCCCCCAAAAAAAAACCCCAAATGGGGCCCCCCCGGGGGGGGTCACTCACAGTGACGAGGCCGGGGGAGGGGGGCGCGGGGGGGGGGTCGGGCCCGGGGTCCTCGGGGCTCGTCACCAGCAGCAGCCGGGAGTCCCGGGGGCACCTGGGGGGGGCAGCGATGTTTGGGGGGGTCCTGGGGTCCCCTGGGATTGGGGGGGGGCAACTAGGGGCGAGTCTCTGGGATTGGGCGTGGTCCTGGGGTTTGGGGGGGCCCCGGGTTTGGGGGGCTCCTGCTGTCTCCTGGTATTTGGGGGGCTCCTGGGTTTGGGGGGGGGAAATTTGGGGCTGGGGGGCCTTGGGGGCTCAGGGGGTGCCCTGGTGTCGGGGGGGGCTCTGGGGGGGGTCCCTGAGGGTCCCCTTGGGGTTGAGGGAGACCCTGGGGGGGTCCCTGGGTTTGGGGGCACCCCCGGGGGTTAGTGGGGGCCCTGGGGGGGTTCTTTGGATTGGGGGGGGGGGTCGCAGGGTCCCCGTGGGTGCTCCCCCCCCCCCAATACTCACGGGCGCAGGCGGGGGCCCAGCAGCCGCAGCAGATTTCGGGGTCCCCCCCGTGGGAAGTGCAGGGGGGGGGGACAGGGCCCCCGCCGGGGCAGCAGCACCACGAAGGGGCGACACAACCCGGGGGGCTCCGGCGCAGCCCCCGCAGCTCCCCCAGTGCCAGCTGGAACCCCCCCTGCCAGCCTGGGGGGGCCCCGTCACTCCCTGCACCCCCAAACCCCCCCCTGGCCCCCCAAATCCTCTGTGACCCCCCCCCCGATCACCCCACAGGCTCCTAAATTATCGCTGTCCCCCCCCAATGCCTCAGGTCCCCCCCAACCCACGGCCCCCTTCTTCTCCCAACCCTGCGCCCCCCCCGGCCCCCCAAATTCCTCACAGCCACTCCAATCCCTCCAGCCCCCCCAAATCTTTTCTGCCCCCCCCCATGCCCCCCCAAATCCCCCCCCAGCCCCCCATGTGCCCCCAAATCCCCCCCCAGCCCCCCCAAATCCCTCCCGGCCCCCCATGTGCCCCCAAATCCCCCCCCAGCCCCCCCAAATCCCCCCGGCGGTACCGGGGGGCGGGGGCCGGGGCCGGGGGGGCTCAGCACGGCCCAGTCGGGCTCGTAGCCGGGGTCTGGGGGCTCCTCTCCTCCTCCTCCTCGGGGGGGGCGGCCTGGGGGGGCCACAGCGGGGTCAGGGGGGGCACAAGGGGCTCAGGGGGGGGATTTGGGGGTCCGGGGGCGGGGGACGCGACTCGCCGTGTCATCGGGGGGGTCCCAGGGCCCCTCCAGGGGTTCCCACTGCAGCACTGTGTCATTCTCCTGCCCACAACCAGTATAAACCAGCGTAAGCCAGTACAAGCCACTGCAAACCCATCACACCAGTATAACCCCGCATAAAGCGCCGTCCCCCACTGTGCACCCCCATCTCCGCCAGTACCTCCCAGTGCTCCCAGTACAGCCCAAACCCCCTTTCACCCACCCCAGTCTGCTCCAGACACCCCAAGTCCCTCCCAGTGCCACCAGTCCGCCCCCAACGCCGTCCCAGTCCTCCCAGTGCCCCCTCCAGTCCCTCCCAGTACCACCAGTCCACTCTGAACGGTGTCCCAGCTTCTCCTGTTCCCTCCAGTCCCTCCCAGTGCCCCCTCCAGTCCCTCCCAGTACCACCAGTCCACTCTGAACGGTGTCCCAGCTCCTCCTGTTCCCCCCAGTCCCTCCCAGTGCCCCCTCCAGTCCCTCCCAGTACCACCAGTCCACTCTGAACGGTGTCCCAGCTCCTCCTGTTCCCTCCAGTCCCTCCCAGTGCCCCCTCCAGTCCCTCCCAGTCCCTCCCAGTCCCACCTCCTGCACCACTCGCAGCCGCCCCCTCAGCAGCCCGTCGCGGGGGGGCGCGGGGTGGAGCCGGGTGTGGATGGCGACGCCCGTCACCTCCAGCAGCACCTGCGGGGACACCCCGGGACCCGTCACCCCCCGCGTGCCCCTGCCACCCGCTGTCACCCCCCGCGTGCCCCCGCCACCCGCTGTCACCCCCCCGTGTCCCCCCACTCCTGTCACCCCCCCCTCCCCTGTCCGGGCCCGGGGTGTCACTGCCACCCCCCACAGGGACTGGGGGACACGGTGACGTCACTGCCGCCCCCCCCCGGGCTGGGGACACCGTCACGGGGCGGGGGGGGGATTGGGGGACACCCAGACGGTCCCCAGGGGGTGTCAGCGCTGGGGGGGGCGGTGACACCACAGCGGCACCGCGGGGTCACGCGGGGTCACGGCGGGGTCAGCGGGGATCACACCGGCGCGGCCTCACCCTCCCGCCCGCCGCCTCCATCCTCCACCTGCCGCTTCCGCTTCCGCCCCGCGCTCCGCCCCCTACAGCCACGCCCCCTACAGCCACGCCCCTTCCGGCCTCTAAGAACGCCCCTTTTCTTCCTAACCACGCCCCTTTTGTTCTAACCACGCCCTTACCGGCGCCGGCGTTCCTCTCTAACCACGCCCCCACCCTAAGCCCGCCCTTTCCCAACCCTGCCCCTCTAACCACGCCCTCGTTATAACCACGCCCCTTCATCTAACCACGCCCCCTCAAAGCACGCGCCCTCAAAACATTCTTCCCATTTAGCCCCGCCTGTTCCGGTCCTCGGGCCCGCCCCTTCCGGCCCCTCCCCTTCCGGCCCCGCCATCTTGGCGGGGCGGGCCGGGGGCGCGGAGCGGCTCCGGTGGCTCCGCCGCAGCCGGGACCCCCCCGCCCCCCCCCGCCCGCCCCCCCCGGCCCCGCCGCCCCGATGTGGGCGGAGCCGATGGGTGACGGGCAGCGGGAGCGGTGGGCGGCGCTGGTGGCGGCGGCCGAGGGGTACCGGGGGGCCCACGGGGGCCGAGGTGGTGCTGCTGACGGCCTGGGGGGCCCGGGGGGCCCCCGCGCTTACGCCCACCACGGCCCCGGCCCCCTCGGCGCCGCCGCCCGCCGCTTCCTCCCCGAGATCGCCGCCGCGCACCGGGCTCTGGCCGGGGCCCCCCCGCTGCCCGCCGCCCCCCTCCTGCCCCCCCCGCCCGCCGCGCCTCCCCCCCGCGCGCCGCGACCCCCCCGGCCCGGCCCGAGCGGCCCCCGGGGGGCGGCGGGGGGGGCGGGAGGAGGAGGAGGAGGAAGAGGAGAGCGGCCCCCAGCGACGCGACCGGTGAGGGGGGCACGGGGGGGGCGATGGGGTTCCTGGGGGGTTTGGGGGGCCGGGGGGGGGCAGAGGGGAGACAATGGGGGGGCACTGGGGAGGGGGGTGCGGGGGGGGGTTGGGGGCTCGGGGGGAGCAGGGCGGGCATTGGGGGGGGCGGGGGGGTTTGGGGGGACTTTAGGCATCGGGGGGGGCCGCTGGAGAGGGGTGACGGGGAATTGGAGAGGAAATGGGGGGGCACGGGGGGGCCGCACCCTTAAATCCTGCCCCCCCTCCCTGTGCCCCCCCCAGGGTTGTTCCTGATGGACGAGGAGGAGGAGCCGAGCGCCGAGTCCGAGCCCGAGAGCCCCGACGGTGGGGGGGGGCACGGGGGGGGGCACGGGGAGGGGGGGGAGGTATAGAGGTGAGGGAGGGGGAAGGGGGGGATGTGGGGGCTCGGGGGGGGTTACAGGGACACGGGGGGGGGGGGGAGGGGCAGGGGGTGCTGACTCGGTGCCCCCCCCCCCCCCCCGCAGAAGGCAGCCCCGGCGAGGAGGGGGCAGCCGGGCCCCCCCCGCCCCCCCCCGGCCCCCTCTACGCCCGCTCTCTGCCCGTCTCCGTCCCCGCGTGGCCCCTGCGGGCCCCCCCCGCGCCCGGCCCCCCCCCCGCCGAGGGCTCTGCTCACAAGGTGGGGCTGGGGGGGGGTAAGGGTTTTCGGGGGGGTCTCGATGGGGCTGGGGTGTTACAGGGATTTCTGTGGGGCGGGGGGGGGTGTCTGGGGAGCTTTGGGGGGGGTACAGGAATGGGGGGGGGACATTTATGGCCGGGGGGGGGATTTGGGATCTCTGTAAGGGGGGGGGCAGGTCAGAAGGGTAGAGAGGTTTGGGGGGGGGGGGTACAGGAATCCTGGGGGCCCATGGGGGTGTTTTGGGGGGGGGTGTTTGTGGGGGCTCCCTGTGTGCTTGGGGGGGGCTTGATGGGATGGGGAGGGGGTTATAGGGGGCCGCCCCTGGGGCTGATGTTGGGGGGGGGGGGGGTGGGGTACACAATGGGGATTTTGGGGGGGGTCAATGAAGTGGGGGGGGGGGAATTGGGTCTCGGGGGGCCCCCCTGACCCCCGCGCGCCCCCCCCCCCAGGCCTCCCCCGACCTGGAGCGAATCGCCGCCTCCATGCGGGCGCTGGCGCTGCGGGGGGGGACGGCACCGAGATGTTCGGGGACCTGCCCGCCCCCGCCTGCTGGCCGGGGACCCCCAGTGACCCCCCCAGACCCGGGGGGGGGCCGAACCTGGGGGAACCCCTGAGAATCAGCCCCCACCCCCCCAAAAAACCCCAACCCAACAGAGGAGACCCCGGAGGCTGGAGATGCGCCCTCGCCCCCCCCCCCCCCCCCCCCAAGAGGAATTTGAGGGTTTTGCGAATTTTGGGGCGATTCCTCTGAAACTTGGGGGGTTCAAGAGTCTGGGGGGGGCCCCAAAAATCTGATGGGGAGTCAAATTATTTTAGGGGGGGTGTCCTGAAAATCGAGGTGTGGGGGGTGATTGTTACACTGCTAGCAGAACCACACCCCCCCCCCCCCCGAATTTGGGGCGGTTGAACCCCCCCGGGATCCCCCCGAGTTCCAAAAATTGTTGGGGGGGGGGCCCCAAAAAAATCAAGGGGGGGGCCCCCAAAAGTGGGAGAAACGGGAGATATTGGGGGGGTGTCTTGAATTACAGGGCGGGGCACAATAAATCCTCCTGTTGGGTTTGCCCCCCCCCTCAAAAAATGTGGGGGCACAGGGGCCCCCCCAGCTGGATGGAGGAGGGGGGGCCCCCCAAATTCTTTCTGCACCCCGAATTATTCGGGGGGGGCTGCCCCCACCCCCTTAACACTACAGTCGGGGCAGCCCCCACCCCAGAAGTGTCTTATTTTGGGGGGTCTCTACCCCCCTTGCACAAAGATTGGGGGGGACCCCCCCTCCAAAAAAAGGGGTGTGGGGCCCCCCCGACTTTGACTGACACCCCCCAAAGTCTGGGGGGGGGGGGGGGGGGCCTGTCCCCGCCCCCACACCAATTCTGGCCCCCCCACCTGCTGCGGGGCCCCCCCGGGCCCCCCCTTTTCTACCAGATATTTCGGGGGAGGGGGGAAGGCCCCGCCCCTCTTTATTTTTGTCCAAAGATGATTGGGGGGCGCCCGCGGAAGCCCCGTCCCCCCGCCAATAAAGCGACAGTTGTGTTTTACCAACCGCGGCCTCTGATTGGTGGAGCGCGGGGGGGGGGGGGGGGCGGGAGAGGCGGAACCGCCCCTTAAAGGGGCAACGACACGGGGGGGGGGTGTGGTGGCAACTGGCAGTGACTTCTGGGGTCCCGAAGCCGAACAACTTTATTGGGGGGGGGACAACAGAGTCAGGGGGGGGACATCATGCAGGTGGGGGGCCCCCAGTGTATTGGGGGGGATACTGGGGGGTCCCAGGAGAGTTTTGGGGTACAAGGGGGGACAGGGCTGGTTTTGGGGGGTGGGGGGGTTTTGGAGCCCCCGGGGGGGGGGGGGGGGGGGGAATTGGGGTTTTTTGGGGGGGGGGCCCCCTCTACGCCTGCATGACTGGGCGGGACTTCTTGGCCTCGAGGCAGATCCCGGAGCCAGCGAAGCCGGTTCCACCCTGGGGGGGGGGGGGGGAAAAGGACATGAGATGGGGGGAGCCCCGGGAGGAGCCCCCCAAACCTCCCCCACCCCCCAACATCGGCCCTGTAGGACACGCCCCTCCCCCAGCGCCCCCCAAATCTCTTCCCAGCCCCCCCGAGCCCCCATTCTCCTTCCAGCCCCCCCCCCGCCGGGACACCCCCGGCCCCCCCGATCCCCCCCCACGCACCCGCTGCAGGACGATGATGTCGCTCTCGCTCAGGGGGTCCCCGCTCAGGGGGTCCCGCATTTCCTTCCGGATCAGGCGCTCGACACAGTCCAGGGTCACCACGGCCCCCCTGCCCCACAGACGGGGGCACTCAGGGGCCAGGGGGGGCGCGGGGGGGGCCGGGGTATCCCAGGGACAATCAGGGAGCGATTCAGGACCCCGAGGGGGCACTTCGGGGGCCCACGGGATACACTGAGGGGTCCCAGGCGGTGGGTAGGGGGTCAGTTGGGGGTCCCAAGGATTATTGGGGGGTCCTGGGGGGCAGTTTAGGGGCACTGAGCGGTCCCGGGGGCAGTGGGGGGTCCCAGGTGTCAGTGGGGGGTCAGTTTGGGTCCTGGGGGGTCAGTGGGGGGTCCCAGGGGTCAGTTGGGGTCCCGGGGGTCAGTGGGGGGGTCAGTTGGGGTCCCGGGGGTCAGTGGGGGATCAGTGGGGGGTCGGTTGGGGTCCGGGGGTCCGTGGGGGGTCAGTTGGGGTCCCGGGGGTCGGTCACTCACGAGGGCCGCAGCACGGCGCAGGGCGTGGCGTTGCTCAGGCGTCGCGGGTGATGGCGCAGACCCAGCGCTGGGGGCGCCCCAGCAGCTCCCCCCGCTCAGCCCCGGCTCCGCGGGGCAGAACCGCACCCGCACCAGGTCCCGCAGGCGCAGGCGGCGCCCGCTCATGGGGCAGCGCACGGCCCCGTCCTGCCCCACGGCGCCGGGGGTCAGACCCACGCATCCCCCCCCCGCCCCACAGCATGGCAGGGGTCAGACCCGCAGCCCCCCCGACCCACACACGCTCCCCCTAGACCCACACAACAACCCCCTGCCCCACCCCCCCCCAGACCCACACATTCCCTCACACCACCCCCCAGCCCCTCCAGGCGTGGGTCTCCCCGAAGAATGAAAAAGGAGCAGAAGAGAGCAGATGGATGCAACAGGGGAAGGAAAACGCCGTGGGGCAGGGGGGCTGCGCCGTGTGGCAGGGGGGCCGCGCCGCGGGGCTGGGGGGCCGCGCCGCGGGGCACTCACGGGTTTGCGCAGCCGCTCGGCCCCGGCCTCGGGGGTCAGGGACGGGATCCAGAAGCTGGGGAGGGGCCCGGAGGGGCCGGGGGCGGGGTCTGGGGGGGGAAAAGGGGGGCAGCACCTCACCCCCTGCCCCATAAACCCTCCCCCACGGCCCCCCCCAGCCCCCCAAAACCTTCTCCTGCCCCACAACCCATATCCCCCCCCCAACCCCCTCCTGCCCCCGAACCCTCCCCAAACCCTTCTCCAACCCCCCCTCCTAACCCCCCACCCCCAAGTCCCTCCTGCCCCACAGGCCCCCCATAAGCCCCCCGCCCCCCCCAATCCCCTCCTGCCCCCCGCCCCCTTTCCCACCCCCCCCCACGTCCAGAGCCCCCGCGGGGGGGCCGAGGGGGTCTCAGCCTGCAGGAACCCCTCAGGGCGGCCTCGGCCCCCGCCCTGCCCCGCTGCTCACGCTCCCGCCGCCGCTGCGCCCGTTGCCGCTCGTAGGCCTGGGGGGGGACGAGGGGGGGCAACCCCCAACCCTGGCGTCACCCCCAAATGCCGGGGGAACCCCCCCAAACCCCCCAGAACCGCCCCCAGACTCCTGGGTCCTCCCTGGGTGTCTCCCACCACCCCCTCGAGGCCCCCTGTTGCCCCCCGGGCCCCCTCAATCCCCCCCCGACCCCCCCCACTTTATTCCCAGACAGTCAGGACCCCCTAAACCCCGTGTCCATCCCCCCAACCCTTGGCTGTTCCCTCGCAATGCCACCAACCCCCAAATTTTGCCCCCCCCCCCCAACCCATGGGTCTCCCCCTGCCTGCCACCGCCATCCCCCTCCATTTCCCCTTCCTCAAGCGCCGGGGCCCCCCCCAAACCCCTTGATCCCACACCCCCGGTACGGGGGTCCCCCCCACGTGCTGCAGACCCCCCCAAAATCCTGGTGCCCCCCCACACACACCTTGGTCTGGCGGGCGATCTCCCCCTTGCGGTGCAGCAGGTACCCCACAATGGCCTCGCGCTCGTACAGAAACCCATCAGGGCTGCGGGGGGGGCACGGGGGGGTCATGGGTGGATCCCCCAAAACCCCGAGAGGGTGTTTGGGTGTTGGGGGAGCCCCCACATCTGGCCTGGGGGGACCCGGGTGTCCAGGGAACTACCACAGAGGGCGCGGGGGGGGACACACTCCAAATGACTGCGGGGGTCTCCAAGGGTTTGGGGGGGGCTTGAAGGATTTGGGTGGGTCCTGAGATACTTAAAGGGGTCACGGGGGGGTTTGGGGGGGTATTGGCAGGTTTACGGGGGGTCTTTGGGGGTCACTAATGGGTCTGGGGGGGGCACGGAGGCTCTGGGGGGGGTCAAGGGGTCCCTCCTGGGGGTTCGGAGAGCTTTGGGGTCCCCCCAGTTCTGTGAGAATTGTGGGAGGGAACTAAGGGGGAGTGGGGGGTCCCTGGGGGGGTGCTGGGGGGTCCCAGAGGAATCCTGAGAGGGTGTTGGGGGGTCCAGGGGGGTTTGGGGGGTCCCTCACGTGACCACGGGGTCCCGGCAGGGCTGCAGCGAGAGGCAGCAGCAGTCGAAATCCTTCACGGCGTCGCGGCCCACCCGGACCCGCTGCGTCCCGTAGCCGGAGGCCGCTACGGGGGGACGCGGGGACAGGCCGTTACCCCCCGCCACTCCCCCCGAGTCTCTCCCCACCTCCCCGGGACCCCCCCGCGCCCACCCGTGTCCTTCTTCTTCTCGTGGTACGTGTACACGGCCCCGGCCGTGCAGTTCTTCCCGTGGCGCGTCATGGCGGCCTGTGGAGAGCGCGGTCAGGGCCCGGCGGGGCCGGGGGGACCCGGGGGGACCCCAGAAGGTCCCGGGGGGCCCGGGGGCTGCGGGGGGGGTCGGGCCCAGCGGCCCCCTCACCTCCCTCCGGCCTCCCCGCTCCTCTCGGCCGCACCGGAAGCCGGAAGCGGCGCTGTCGGAACTGCGTCACCGGAAGTGGCCGTCGCGGGTAAGGCCCCGCCCCGCGCACTCACCGGAAGTTCTCCGACCTTGCTTCCGGGTGCAGCAGCAAAATGGCGCCGGGTGGGCCCCGGCGTCCCGTGCCTCCCGGTTGCTCCCAGTACCTCCCAGTTCCCCCCAATCCTTCCCAGTTCACCCCCCGCCGCCGCGACACCCCCCAGCGCTTCCCGCTGCCTCCTCCGCTTCTTCCCAGTCCCCCCCCAGTTGCACTCAGTTCCTTCCACCACCTGCCCAGTTACTCCCATTTCCCCCCGCCGGCTCCCCAGTTCCCGTTCAGTCCGTCCCGCTCCACCAGTTCCCCCCAGTTCCCCCCAGTGCCTCCCTCCTCCGCCCCAGTTCCTCCCAGTTCCCCCAGTCCCAGGCGGGGGGGGGCGGAACCCCTGGGGGGTGGGGTCCCCGTTGCCCGGGGTGACCCCATGTCCGGGGGGGCGGTGCCCTGCGCGGCCGGTCCCGCCCCGCAACGCCTCTTTCCCGCCCTCCTCCCCGCCCCTTCGCTCTCCCGCCGCCGATTGGCCCCGCCCCTCCCTAACCCCGCCCCTTTCCTCCCTCCCGCCACCGCCTGACCCCGCCCTTTCCCACTCCCACCCGCCGCCGCTCGGCCCCGCCCCTCGCCCCGCCCCTCCCGCGCTCCCGCCGCCGCTTGGCCCCGCCCCCTTCCGCCCTTCCCCGCGCTCCCGCCGCCGCGCGCCGCCGCCCCCCCCCGGCACCCCCCGGTCCCCCCCCCCCCTTCCTCCTCCTCCTCCTCCTCCTCCTCCTCCCCCTCCCGCCGCGCGGTGCATTGTGGGAGGAAGCGGCGGCGGCGCGGCCCCGCCAGCCAACATGGCCGCTCCGTGAGCGCTTCCCCCCCCCGCCGCCGCCGCCGCCGCCGCCGCCGCCGCCCTCCGCCCCCCCCCCTCCCTCCCTCCCTCCCCCCCCCCTCCCCAGCCGCCCGGTCCGGCCCCGGGGGCGCCGCTGCGGCGGGGCCCGGCCCGGCCCGCCCCGCCCTGCCCCCCCCGCCCCGGGGCCGCCGCCCCCATGGACAGGAACTACCCGGCCGCCGGTTTCGGGGACCCGCTGGCCGCCGGGCCCGGCTGGAGCTACGAGCGCTCCGCCAAGGCCAGGTGAGGGGGGGGACACCGGGGGGGGCGGGCGCCGGCGCTTGGGGGGCTGCGGGGGGCCGGCGGGTGCAGCACCCCGGGGGGCGGAAGGATCGGGGGGGGGCCGGGGCCGGTGCACCGGGACCGGGGGGGGGCCGGGGTGTCCCCGGTGCACCGGGGCTTGAGGGGGGCTGCGGCGGGTGCAGGAGCCCCGGGGTGCGCGGGGTGCTCGTGCGAGGGGTGCCAGCGCCCCGCGTGCTGCCCCAGGGGGTTCTGGGGCCGTCGTGCCCTCGTGCAGCGCACGGCGTGCGTTGCACCCCCTCCCCCCGGGCGTCACACAAGCGTGTGTTGCACTCCTGCCCGTGCCCGGGGCGTGGGGGGCACACGCGTGTGCCTGCTGCGCGCCTGTTGCCGCTCACGAGCGCGTGGAACGGCCGCGGGAGCCGGCCCCGTCGTGTGTCGCGGCCGCGGGTGTTGCACAAGCGCACGTTGCACGGGGGCAGCGGGCTCGCGCTCGGGTGTCGCACGTCTTGCACGGCCGCTGTGTCGGTGCATCGCAGCCCCTGCACGCCTGGGGCGGCTCACAACCGTGTTTCACGCCTGTTGCACGACTGTAGGTGGTTCTCTGCTGCGTGTCACGGCTGTTGCACACCTGGGGGTAGCTCACACCCGTGTCACGCCTGTTGTGCCCCTGTGGGCTGTTCACAACCGCGCATTGCGCCTCTTGCACGCCTGGGGCTGCTCACAACTGTGTTTCGCGCCTGTTGACGGTTCTCTGCTGTGTATCGCTGTTGTTGCACGCCTCTGGGTCGCTCACAACTGCTCATCACACCCGTTGCACGACTGTAGGCAGTTCCGAGCCACGTGTCACACCTGTTGCACGCCCCTGGGCTGCTCACAGCCATGCACCGGGGTGGTTGTGTGACTGTACGCAGCTCCTTGTCACACGTTGCACGCCTGTGGGCCCACTCACAACCGTGTTTCGCGCCTGTTGCACGATTGTAGATGGTTCTCTGCCATGCGTTACGACTGTTGCACGCCTGTGAGCAGCTCACACCTGTTTCACACCTGTTGTGCCCCTGTGGGCTGTTCACAACCGCGCATTGCGCCTGTTGCACGCCTGTGGGCCGCTCACAGCCGCGTTTCACGCTCGTTACACGACTGTGGTTGGTTCTCTGCCACGTTTCACACCTGTTGTGCGTCTGGGGGCTGCTCACAACCGTGTTTCACGCTTGTTGTGCTCCCATGGGTGACTCTCACCCGCATTTCACGCCTGTTGCACGACTGTAGAGGCGCGTGTGCTGCACGTCACAGGTGTTGCACGCCCGCGGGCAGCTCACACGCACGTGTCACACCCCTTGCACGGCTGCCGGCGGCTCCGGGCCAAGTTTCACCCCCGGCGGGTGTCCGGGGGCCGCTCAGCGCCGCGGGGGGGGGGCCGGGGGGGCGTGCGCGGCACTGACGGCCCCGTGCGTGTGTCTGTGTGTGTCCGTGTGTCCCCGCGTGTCCCCGTGTCCCCCCCAGCCTGGTGTACGGGGGCTCGCGGGCGTCGCACCCCGACCCCGACTTGCTGCACCGGCAGCCCTACGGCGCCCCCCACCCGCTCCAGGGCTATGCGGCCAACCACCACCCCGCAGGTACCGGCCCCACGTCACCCCTTGTCACTGACCCCGTGACCCCGGGTCCCTTTGGCACCGCGACACCCCGACCCCGTGTCACCCCGACCCCACAGCCCCGTGTCACCCTGATTCGGTGTCACCGTGTCACCCCCGTCCCGTGTCACTGTCACACCAACCCTGCAGCCCCGTGTCACCCCGACCCCGTGTCACCCCATCACCCTGTCACCCCGACCCCACAGCCCCGTGTCACCCTGATTCTGTGTCGCCGTGTCACCCCTGTCCTGTGTCACTGTGACCCCAAACCTGCAGCCCCGTGTCACCCTGACCCTGCGTCACCCCATCACCGTGTCACCCCGACCCCACAGCCCCGTGTCACCCTGATTGTGTCGCCGTGTCACCCCCGTCCTGTGTCACTGTCACACCAACCCTGCAGCCCCGTGTCACCCTGATCCTGCAGCCCCGTGTCACCCCAGCCTGTTGTCACCCCGACCCTGTGTCACCACGTCACCTCCATCCTCCTTGTCACCCCAACCCCGTGTCACCGCCTCACCCCAACCCCGTGACCCCACAGTCCCCGGGTGCCCCGTGTCCCCCATCCCCACATGTGCCGTGTCACCATGTCCTTGTCACCCCACGCGTGTCCTCGCGCTCCATCTGTGTCCCCACGCTGTCCCCTCGTCCCCGCGGTGTCCCCGCTGTCCCTTTCTGTTCCCCCCGTCCCTGCAGTGTTCCCCCATCATCCCCTCCTGTCCCCGTGGTGTCCCCTCAGTGTCCCCCCCGTCTCCCTGCGCTGTCCCCCCCGTGTCCCTCCTGTCCCCGCGGTGTCCCCCACCGTCCCCCTGTGTCCCCGCTGTCCCCAGGGCTGTCGGGGCTCTTCGAGACGGGGCTGCACCCCCCGGGCGGTGCCGCCCCCGACGCCTCCGTCATGAACCTGATCTCGGCGCTGGAGTCGCGGGCGCCGCAGCCCGGCCCCTCCGCCTCCTCCCTGCTCTCCCAGTTCCGCACCCCCTCCTGGCAGACTGGTGGGTCTGGGGGGGCGCCTGGCCTGACTGGGGGGGTTTATCCTGCCCCGGGGGGGTGTCACCTGCCCTGGGGGTCCCCATTTACCCCGGGGGGGGGGAGGAGTCCCCACTTGCCCCACGACCTTCTCCTTGCCGCGGGGGGGGCTCCCCACTTTCTCCAAAGCCCTTTTACTTGCCCCACGGTGGTTTCTATTTGCCCTGGGGGGTCCCCACTTGCCCCAGGAACCTTTTCCTTGCCCCAGGACGGGTCCCCACTTGCCCTGGGGGGAGTTCCCGCTTGCCCCAGGTTGGTTTTCACTTGCCCCAGGGCATCCCCACTTGCCCCAGGGACCTTTTTATTGCCCTGGGGGTGTCCCCACTTGCCCCAGGGACCTTTTTGTTGTCCCCAGGGTGTCCCCACTTGCCCCAGGGACCCTTTTGTTGCCCTCGCGGGGTCCCCACTTGCCCCCGGTCCTCCCCAGGGCCCTTCCCCTCCCCCCGAGGCACGTCCCACCCCCGTTCTCCGTTTTTCTCACCCCCTTTTTTTTTGCTTTCCCCCCCGCCTCAGCCATGCACACGCCGGCGCCGGCCGAGCTCTTCATCTCGGGGGCGCTGCCGGGCTCGGGGACGTTCCCGTCGTCGTCGGCGCTGAGCGCGTACCAGCACCCGGCGTCGTTCAGCGGGCGCAGCTTCCCCGTGAGCTCCCCGCTGAGCCTGCCCGAGGCCGCCTTCAGCCCCGGCTCCAACGGGCTCCTGTCGCCGCACGACCCGCTGCTGCACATCAAGCCGGCGCAGCCCAGCGTCCCGTCCTCGCTGGGCTTCGAGCGCCTGGGCGGCGCCGTCCTGGGCTCGGGGCTGCCGGCGCAGAGCTCGGCCTACCGCGGCCCCGCCGCCTCCTCCCAGTTTAACCTGCTCTCGGCGCCGCTGCCCGCCGAGCAGCCGGCCCAGCTCTACAACGCCTCCGTCTTCGGCGGCGGCGGCGGCGGCGGCGGCGGGGGGGGCGACCGCGCCGTCCCGCGCCAGGACAGCGTCATCAAGCACTACCAGCGCCCGGGGGGGGCCCAGCCCCAGCTGCCCCCCCACAGCCTCCAGCACTACCTGAGCTGCGGCGGCACGTACCAGCAGATGCCCCCGCACCGGGCGGCGCTGTCCTGCAGCCCCCTGGGCGACCAGTCCCCCGCCAGCTCCGAGGCCTCGCAGCAGCAGCCGCCGCCGCCGCCCCCCCCGAAGAGCGGCGCGGCCCCCCCCCGCGCGGAGCCGGCGCAGAGCTACCGGCCCATCATCCAGTCGCCGGCGTACTCGGGCACCGGCGGCGGCGGCGGCGGCACCGGCGGCGCCAGCAACGGCGGCACCAAGTCCAAGAGCTACTCGGCGTCGCGGCAGCCCCCCCCCCGCTCCACCGCCACCCCCAAGTGCCAGAGCAGTTACACCCCCAGCACCCCCAAGCCCAGCTCCGTCATCGCCAGCCAGTCGCCCGCCTACTCCCCGGGGCAGCCCCAGAACTTACTGGCCATGGGGCCGGCGGGCGGCTACGGCGCCAACCCCCCCGCCCCGCCCAGCCTGGGGGGCACCGGGCAGCCCGCCGGCGGCTTCAGCGGCGCTCAGGGGGGGGATCTGGGGGGCAAAGCCCCCAGTTACCCGGCCGGGGGGCAAGGGGGGGGCCCGGGGGGGCAGGGGGGTCAGGGGCTGCAGCCCTGCGTCAGCCAGGGCCAGACCTACTCCCCCGAGCAGCTGCAGGCGCTGCCCTACGGGGTGCAGCCCGAGGGGGGGCAGGGGGGGGGCTACGGCCCCCCGGCCCCCTCCCAGGGGCTGCCCACGGCCAGCCCCTCCCTCAGCTACAGCACCGGGCACTCGCCCGCCATGCCGGCCCCGCTGCCCTACGCCGGCCTGGGGGGGTCCAGCCCCTCCCCGATCATCCGGCCCCTCCAGTCCCCCCCGGCCGCTCGTCCCCAGAGCGGAGCCTCCCCGGGCCAGTCCCAGAAATACTTGGGCTCGGTGCTGTCGCCCTCCTTCATGGCCCCGGGCTACGGGGGGGGGCCGGGGGGGCTGGAGCGTCCCCCGGCTTTCGGCAAAGCGGGGAAGGGGGACGCGGAGCTGCTGGCGGCCGAGCGCAGCGAGGACGAGGATTTCCTCATCCAGCACCTCCTGCAGGCCCCCAGCCCCCCCCGTGGGCCGGCCGAGGGCTTGGGGGCCTGCGAGGAGCGGGGGGGGGCGGCCAAAGGCCTGGGGGGCTACGGGGGGCTGGGCAAGGCGGAGGAGCGGTACCAGCTCCAGAGCGTGATCCGGCCCAACTCCAACCTGGAGGGGCCGGCGGCGCTGGAGCTGGCGCTGCTCAAGGAGAAGAAGAAGCCCGAGCGGGGCAAGGAGTACCGGGGGGCCGGCGGGGGGGCCGGCGGGGGGGGCGAGGGGCTGGCGGCCACCTCCGTGGTCCACTACGGCCACCAGCCCCCCGCCCTGGACTCGTACGGCCAGGAGCTGAAGAAGCCGGCCGAGCACTTGGCCGGCGGGAAGGACCTGGGGCAGCCCCACGCTTACCTGCCCAAGACCCCCGAGCACGGGCGGCTGGTGGCCGAGGGGCCCCCCCTGGAGCCCCACGGGCTCCTCCTGGACCCCCCCCCGGAGCTGGGCCCGGTGCCGGTGGTGCCGGTGGCCGTCCCGGTGCCGGGGGGGTCCCTCCTGCCCTCCGTCCTCACCCACACCCAGAGCCAGCTGCACCCCCGCCCCAAGGCCAGGCCCCCCCTCGACGTTCACCTGCTGGAGCAGCAGCGGATGCCGCCTCCCCCGCCGCCCCCCCCGGCCCCGCCGGCCCCCCCGGCGCCGCCGGCCGCCCCGTCCCCGCAGCTGCTGCTGGAGGCCCACCTGCACCAGGCCCACGTGCGCTCGCAGGGGCTGGACCCCCAGGCCCCCCCGCCGCTGCCCCCCGAGCCCATGGAGGTGCTGCCGGCCCCCCAGGAGATCCAGGACTTTCTGGAACCCCCCTTGGGCTTGGAACCTCACCTGGGACAAACCGGGGGGGTCCAAGGGCCGCCGGGGCACCTGCTGGACCCCGAGGGGGGCCCCTCGGTGGCCCCCGCCCCGCTGGAAGCCAAGGACCAGTTCGCCGAGGGGGGGAGCCCGGCGGGGGGGAAGGGGCGCTTCGTGCCCTTGACCTCCATCTGCTTCCCCGACGCTCTGCTGCAGGACGAGGACCGCGGGTTCTTCCCCGGCATGGAGGACATGTTCGGGCCCCCCCCGGAGGATTTCCCCAAAACCACCGAGGAGGAGGAAGAGGAGGGAGCCGGCGGCTTGGAGCCTCGCGCCGAGGGGCTGAAGGCTCCCCCCTACGACATGGGGCAGAGCTACCCCGCCTTCTGCCCCGCCGAGGGGGCCGCCGGCGAGGCCCCCCCGCTGGGCTTGGAGCCCCCCAAGCACGAGCTGCCCTCCACCGTCAACGCCGAGCCCCTGGGGCTGATCCAGAGCACGGGCGAGGGCACCAAGCCCCCGCTGGCCGCCCCCCTCTTCTGCTCCTCCAAGCCCAAGAAGCTCCTCAAGACGTCGTCCTTCCACCTCCTCCGCAAGCGGGACCCTTTCCCCCCCCCAAAAAAAACCTACGCCCAGGAGTACGAGTTCGAGGACGACGAGGACAAGGCCGACGTCCCCGCCGACATCCGCCTCAACAGCCGCCGCCTCCCCGACCTCCTCCCCGACCTCATCTCCAGCTGCCGCGCCCGGCCCAGCCTCAGCCCCATGGGGGACATCGACTTCTGTCCCCACCCCGGGCCCCACCCCGGCCCCAAAAAACGCGGCCGCAAACCCACCAAACCCAAACGCGAGGGACCGCCCCGGCCCCGGGGCCGACCCCGCATCCGACCTTTGGCCGAACCCCCCGGGCTCTTGGCCCCCGACGGACCCAAAAAGCCCCGGGGACGAGGACGGGGCCGGGGCAAGAAGGGCGGCGAGGAGGGGGCCGACGGCAACGGCCTCGAGCCCCTCAAACCCCTCAAGGTGAGGATCTGGGGGGGTTTGGGGTGCTGCGGGGGGTCTTTGGAGGGGAAGGTTGGGGTGTTTGGGCTTGTTGGGGGGGGTCCGGCCGGTCCGTTGCCTCCCAGTGGCCCCAAGAAGCCCCAAGGTTGGGGATGACGATGGCTTGGAGACCCCGAGCCCCTCAAGGTGAGGATTTGTGGGGGATTTGGAGGGTTTTGGGGTGCTGGGGGGTCTTTGGAGGGGAAGGTTGGGGGGAAAAGGGGGGTGTTGGGGCTCTAGGGGGAGAGTTGGGGGGTTCCCCCTGGTCTGTTGCCCCCACAGTGACCCCCAAAGCCCCGGGGTTGGGGAGCGCCGATGGCTCCGAGACCCTCAGGATGGGGGTTTGGGAGGTTTGGGGGTGCTGGGAGGGTCTTGGGATGGGGAGATGAGGGGGGGAAAGGGGGGGTTGGGCCCATCTGGGGGTTGTTCCCAGTTACTCCTGGGCACTGGGCAGGACTGGGTTGATTGCAGAGGGCTGTGGGGGGCACTGGGAGGAACTGGGGGGCAGTGGAATGTCCTGAGGGATACTGGTAAGTGTTGGGGGGCTCAACGGGGGGGTTAGGATGTGGCACAAAGGGTTACTGGGAGGTAATGGGGGCACTTGGAGTTCCTGGGGGGGCACTGGGAGATAGTGGGGGGCACTGGGAGCTCCTTGTGGAGCACCGGGACGTAATGGGGCACTGGGAGATAACGGGGGGACTGGGAGCTCCCCAGGGAGCACTGGGAGGTAGTGGGGGGCACTGGGAGATAACAGGGATGCTGGGAGTTTCCTGGGGGCACTGGGAGATAGCGGGGCACTGGGAGATAACGGGGGGCACTGGGAGATAATGGGGGGCACTGGGAGCTCTCTGGGGTGCCCGTCAGACACTGGGGGCCCCCGGGCGATACCGGGGTTCCCTTGGCCTCCCTCCCCCCCCCCCAAACAGCCCCATAACCCCCCGCTCCCCCCGCAGATCAAGCTGGCGGTGCCCAAGGGCGGCGAGGCGCCGGTGGCGGCGGAAGGGGGGGGTCCCCCGGGGCCGGGAGCCCCCCCCGGGGGGACCGACCCCCCCCTGGACAGCAGCCAGACGCGGGAGCGGATCAAGCAGAAGATCAAGGAGGTGGAGGAGAAGCAGCCGGAGATGAAGTCGGGCTTCATGGCCTCCTTCCTGGATTTCCTCAAGTCCGGGAAGCGCCAGGCGCTTCCCCCCGCCGCCACCAGCCCCTCCAAGACCCCCCGCGTCCCCCCGGCCGCCCCCTTCGCCGTGGGCCCCCCGTTGTTAGCGGGGGGGCTGGAGGGGCCGGAGGGAGAGGGGCTGGTCATGGCGTGTCCCAGCCCCTGCAAGCGCCTGGACGAGGAGCTGAAGCGGAACCTGGAGACGCTCCCGTCCTTCTCCTCCGACGAGGAGGACTCGGTCAGCAAGAACCAGGACCTGCAGAAGAGCATCTCCTCCGCCATCTCGGCCCTCTACGACCCCGCCGACCGCAAGGACCCCGACCCCGCCGGTGGGTGCTGGGCGGGAAAAGGGGGCGGTGGGGAGGGGACACACGCACACACCCCCGCCCCATCCTGCCCTGGGCACCCCCAAAAAACCGCCCCGGGCTGGGGGCAGGTGGAGGCCTGGGAGACCCTGGGATGCAGAGAGAGACCTTGGGGGGCCTCTGGAGATCTTGGGGGGCCCGTAGAGATCTTGGGGGGGCTGTAGTGACCTTGGGGGGCCTCTGGAGATCTTGGGGGGCCTGTGGAGACCTTGGGATGCAGACAGAGACCTTGGGGGGCGTGTGAAGACCTTGGGGAGGCCCATAGAGACCTTGGGGGCCCTGTAGTGACCTTGGGGGGCCCATAGAGCCCTTTGGGGACCCGTGAAGACCTTCTGGGATCCGCAGAGTTGTCCTGGGAGTCACTGGGATCCATAGAGACCTTCTGGGGCTCATAGGGACATCCTGGGACCCACAGAGACCCCCTGGGACCCATAGAGACCCCCTGGGACCCACAGAGACCCCCCCTGGAACCCACAGAGACCCCCTGGGGCCCACAGAGACCCCCCCTGGGGCCCACAGAGACCCCCTGGGACCCTCCTGGGACCCCCAGGTTCCCCCTGAGATCCCCCCAACCCTCAGGGAAGGTCCCCCCAAGCACACACCAGCTCCCCCCTCCCGACACCCCCCCATGGTTTTTATGCCCCCCCCCACCCCAGACGTGCCCCCCCCGGAGGAGAAGCCCCCGAGCCCGGCGCCCTCGGAGAATTCCCAGCCCGAACCCCCCGGCCCGGTGGTTTCGGTGGCCACGGTGGCCCCGGCGTCCCCCCCGGTGGCCAAAGCCCCCCCCGAGCCGGTGGCCCCCGCGTCCCCCGAGCGGGAGGAGCCCGAGGACTCGCGGCCGCTGCACTTGGCCAAGAAGCAGGAGACGGCGGCCGTGTGCGGGGACACGGACGAGGACGAGGCCGAGAGCGGCGGGGAGGGCATCTTCCGCGAGAGGGACGAGTTCGTCGTCCGCGTGGAGGACATCCAGGCCCTCAAGGTGGGCACTGGGAGGCACTGGGAGGCACTGGGAGGGAGGAGGAGGCGCTAGGAGGGGTTGGGAGAGACTGGAGAGAATCTTCTGTGGGAGAAAATAGTTTATTATTTATGGGGAGCACATCGAGATTTTTAAGGTGGGGACTGGGGGGGACTGGGAGGGACTGGGAGGCACTGGAGGACAGGAAGAGGCCCTAGGATGGCAACTGGGGACACTGGGAGGGGCTGGGAGAGCTACAGGGAGGCACTGGGAACCACTGGGAGACAGGAGGTGACGCTGGGAAGGACGGCGAGAGGGATTGGAGAGGTACTGGTGCTTACTGGGAGGCACTGGGGGGGTCTGCAGGGGGCTGAGGGCGGGTTTGGGGTCCGGGGGGGTCTGGGGGCCGCTGAGCCGGGGGGGGGGGGGGAGCTCAGATCTGCGGGACTGGGGGGGGGTGGTGGAGGCGTTGGGGGCAGGTTTGTGGGTGAAGGGGCCCCCCTGACCCCCCCCGACCCCCCGGCAGCTGGCGCTGCAGACGGGCCGGGAGCCCCCCCCGATCTGGCGGGTGCAGAAGGCGCTGCTGCAGAAGTTCACCCCCGAGATCAAGGACGGGCAGCGGCAGTTCTGCGCCACCAGCAACGTGAGTGGGGGCCCCCCCGAATCTCAAACACCCCCCCAAATCCTGACACACACCCCCAAATCCTGGGACCCTCCCCCAAAACCTGGGACCCCCCCCCCCAGACCTGAGACTCCCTTCCAAAACCTGGGATCTCCCCCAAAACATTGAACCCCCCCAAAACCTGAGAACCCCCCACCAAATCCTGACACCCCCCCAAAACTTGTGACCCCCCCTGAAAACCTGAAACACCCCCCCCAAACCTGGGACCCCCCCCAAAACGTGGGACACCCTCTTCAACCTTAGGATCCGCCCCACCCAGACTGGAGACTCCTCTCCAAAACCTGAGATCTCCCCCAAAATATTGAACCCCCCCCAAGATGCTGGGACCCCCCTTAAACCTGAGTCCCCCCCCCAAATTCTGACACCCCCCCCAAAACCTGGGAGCCCCCCCAACTTAGGACACCCCCTAAACGTGAAGCTTTTTCAACACCTGAGATCTCCCCCAAAACATTGAACCCCCCAAAACTTGGGAACCCCCCTTAGACCTGAGACCCTCCCCCCCAAATCCTGACACCCCCCCAAAACCTGAGACCCCCCCCAAAACCTGAGACCCCCCCCCCAGAACATGGGGCTCCCCCAAACATGATTTCCCCCCCGTCCTCCCCAACCTCAATATCCTGGTCTTGCCTGGCGGGTCGGGGGGGTCCTGGGGGCGGATTTGGGGTCCCCTGGGGGGGTGTGGGGGTGTCGGGGTCCCCCCGACCCCCCCTGACCCCCCCCGCAGTACCTGGGCTATTTCGGGGACGCCAAGAACCGGTACCAGCGTCTCTACGTCAAGTTCCTGGAGAACGTCAACAAGAAGGATTACGTGCGGGTTTGCTCCCGCAAGCCCTGGCACCGGCCCCTGGGCGCCGTCAGGTGGGACCGGGGGACACTGGGGACACGGGGGGACATCGGGGACATGGGGGGACACTGGGGACACGGGGGGACATCGGGGACACGGGGGGACATCGGGGGACATTGAGGATGCGGGGGGATACGGGAGGACATCAGGGACATCGGGGGGACATCAGGGGACATTGAGGACACGGGGGACACGGGGGGACATCAGGGACGCGGGGACACTGGGGACACGGGGGGACATCAGGGACATCGGGGGGACATCGGGGGACACTGAGGATGCGGGGGGATACGGGGGGACATCGGGGACACGGGGGGACATCAGGGACATCGGGTGACACGGGGGGACATCAGGGGCAGCAGGGACACGGGGGGACATTGGGGACACAGGGGGACATCAGGGACATCGGGGGACACGGGGGAACATCAGGGACATTGGGGACGCGGGGGGACATCAGGGACGCGGGGGGACATCAGGGATGCGGGGGGACACGGGGGTACATCGGGGACATGGGGGGACACTGGGGACATCGGGGACATCAGGGGGACATGGGGGGACACAGGGGGACATCAGGAACACCAGGGACAGAGTGGGACATCGTGGACATGGGGGGACATTGGGGACACAGGGGGACACGGGGGGACACTTGGGGACATGGGGGTGTCACTGGGGACACAGACGGGGTCAGGGGGGTGTCCCCACACCCCCAGGGACACCGGGTGTTTGGGGACGTCCCTGTTGTCCCCAAAACTTGGGGGGGGGGCACTTAGGATGTCCCCACCCCCCCAAAGAGATCTGGGGGGGCCATTTGGGTGTCGCTGCTGTCCCCAAGGTCTTGGGGGGCCCCGATGTCCCCACAGTCACAGTTCGGGGGGGGGTCCCCAATATCCCCAAGGCCTGAGGGGCTGTTGGGGGGTTCCTGGGGGGGTCCCCGTTCCCCCCATAATCTGGGGGGGGGTTTGGGGGTCCCCCCCTGACCCCCCCTTTTTCTCCCCCCCCCAGGAGGCAGAACCAGCCCAAAGCCGCCGGCCCCAAGGCCCCGCCCCCCCCCAAAGCGGAAAAATTGGACCCCCCCGAAAAACCCCCCAAATCCGAACGCCCCGAGAAACCCCCCCGGCCCGAGAAACCCCCCCGGCCGGAAAAACCCCCCAAACCTGACAAACCCCCCAAAACGGAAAAAACGGAACCCGCCGCCCCCGCGCCGGCCGCGGGCCCCCCCCGGCCCCCCCCCGGCCCCCCCAAACCCAAACCCAAACCCCCCAAAGTCAAAGCGGAGCCGCCCCCCAAAAAACGGAAAAAGTGGCTCAAGGAGGCGGCGACGTCCTCGGAGTCCGAGTCCAGCCCCGACCCCCAGAGCGAGGAGGGTGAGTGGGGGGCGCGGGGGGGCGACGGGGACACCCCGAAATGGGGGGGGCGTTGGGGGGGTCCCTGGGGGGGGTCTGAGGCGCCGAGGGGGGAAGCGGGGGGCCCAGGGGGAGGTTTGGGGGGGTGGGGGGGGATCAGGGGGGGGCCCCGGAGGTTTGGGGGGGTCCTGGGGGGTTTTTTTGGGGAGCGCTGGGGGGGTTTTTGGGGTTCAGGGTTCTTAAAGGGGCGATGGCCGCTGGGGGGGGCCCAGCCGCTGATTTCAGGTGCCTGTTTAAAGAGGGCGGCGCTCCTGGGGGCGGGGCTTGGCTGGGGAGGGGCGGGGCTCCCGTTTAACGCGGCAGTGCCACTCAAAGGGGGCGGGGCAGTTAGTGGAGGGGTGGGGCCTCCTGGGGGCGGGGCTCTGGGTGGAGGTGGGGTTTGCTTTGTGGGCGGGGCCTCAGCTTAAAGAGACAGGTTCCTTTTTAAGGGAAGGTGCGGGCAGCCCATTGGGTGTCGCTCGGCGCTCAAAGGGTGGGGCTCGCCTGGTGGGCGGGGCTCTGCTGAAAGGGGTGGGCATCTCCCTGTGGGCGGAGCTTCACTTTAAAATGACAGGACTCCCTGTTAACTCAGATGGAAGCACCTGATTGGTGGACATCCCATGGAACAGAAGGCGGGGCTCTCCTTTGGGGCGGGGCTCCTGGTTAAAGGGGTGGGACTTCTCATGTGGGCGGGGCTCCCATTTAAAGGGGCCACGGCGTTTTTCTGAAGAAACTCTTTGGAGGATGGTCTGCCTCGCATAAGAGGGGCGTGTCCCTATCCGGGGGCGGGGCTCCGCGCGAGGGTGTGGCTTCCTGGGGGAGGGCGTGGCTCTTAAAGGGGCACCGCCCCCCTCCCCGCAGAGCGGGCGCCGCCGGGGCGGGTGCTGAACACGCGGGCCATGAAGGAGATGTACCGCAGCTACGTGGAGATGCTGGTCAGCACCGCCCTCGACCCCGACATGATCCAGGCGCTCGAGGACACCAACGGTGGGTCCCCGCCCCACACCCCCCTCACCAGGACCCCCCCGGGACCCCCCCGCACCCCCTTAACGCAGCCCCCCGCCCCCCCAGATGAGCTCTACCTGCCCCCCATGCGCAAGATCGACGGGATCCTCAACGACCACAAGAAGAAGGTTCTCAAGCGGGTGACGCTCAACCCCTCCTTGCAGGTGGGGCTGGGGGGGGCTGGGGGGGGGCTGGGGGGGGCTGGAAGGTTTGCTGGGGGGCTGGGGGGGGCTGGGGTGGGGCTTTTCTGGAGGGCTGGAAGAGTTGCTCAGGGGGTTGGGGGGATTCTGAGGGGCTTGGGGAGGGTCTATAGGGATTGGGGTGTCTCTGTGGGGCTGGGGGGGCTCCATGGGGCCTGGGGGGGGTCTCTATGGGGCTGGGGGGGCTCTGAGGGGATGCCGTGGGGCTGGGGGGGGTCTCAGATGACACTGGGTGGTGCCCAGAGTCCCCACGGGTGGCCCGGCCACCCCCTGGGTGCCCCCCACAGCCACGGGGATGGGTGAGTTTGGGGGGGGGGAGGGCCCAAGTGTCCCCGTGATGGGGTGTCCCGGGGGTGTCCCCACCCATGTCCCCGTGCCCGCGGTGACACTCCCCCCCCCCCCAGGAGGCCCTGCACACCTTCCCCCAGCTCCACGCCGAGCCCGGGGAGTCGCTGGTGAAGCTGCGCCCCGGGGGGGAACCCTACAACCGCAAAACCCTCAGCAAGGTCAAGAGGAGCGTGGGCAAACCCCAGGTACGGGGGGGCTGGGGGGGTCCTGAGGGGAGTCGGGGGGTCCGGGGGGGGGGTTCCAGGGGCTTATGGGGGGGTCCTGGGGGTCCTGGGACTGCAAGACCCTCGGCAAGTTCAGTAGGAGTTTGGGGAAGGAACTGGTATGGGGCGGAGGAGGGTCCCAGGGGGTGGGGGGGTCCCTGGGGGGGCTGTGGGGGATCTCAGGGGGGTGTCCCTGGGGGTCTTAGTGGGTGGGGATGGGGGGACCTGGGGGTCTCAGGGATTTGGGGGTCCCTGGGGGTCTGAGGGGGTGGGGGGGGCTGTGGGGGTGTCCCCGGGGGTCTCAGGGGTCGGGGGGCTGTGGGGGGTCTCAGCCCGTGTCCCCCCCCCGGCAGGAGTTCAAGGTGGAGGTGGAGAAATCCTTCTTCTACACGCTCTACCACTCGCTGCACCACTACAAGTACCACACCTTCCTGCGCTGCAAGGACGAGGTGAGGCTCGGCCCCGCCCTCCGCCCTGCCCCACCTGCAGCCCCGCCCACTGCCCCACCCACAGCCCCACCCACTGCCCACACACTGTCTCTGGCCCCACCCACCACCCACTGGCCCCGCCCACCACACCACAGCCCCACCTACCACCTCTGGCCACACCCACTGACCACACCCACTTCCCTGCTCACCCCACCCACAGCCCCACCTACTGCAACTGGCCCCACCCACCACCCACGAGCTCTGCCCCACCCACCACCCACGGCCCCGCCCACCCCCTCCATCCCACCGCAGTGCCCCGCCGCCCCCCCCGCCCCCTTTCTCCCCGCTCCCCGTGGCCGTGGCCGCCCGGGGGGGCTCTGGGGGGCCGCGGGGGGGGCCGGGGGGGCCCCCGCCGTGACGGTGGCCCGCGGCCCGCAGACGTCGGCCATCGAGGGGCAGGACGAGGACCTGGGGCAGGAGGAGGTGGTGCAGCAGTGCATGCGCAACCAGGCCTGGCTCGAGCGCCTCTTCGACTCCTTCAGCGACCTCCTGGCCAGGCCCAGACCAAGTGCGCCTGAGCTGGGGGGGGACACCCCCCACACCCCCCCCGGGGACAGCGACCCCCCTGCCATGGGGGGACACCCCCAAACCCCCACCCCCCCCCCCCCCCCCGCCACCGACAGCCTGGGGTGGGGACAGACACACCCCACCCCCCCCCCAAGAAATGGGATGTTTTCCTGGGGACCCCCCCCTTGGGGACAACACCCCGCCCCTTGGGGACAATGACACCCCCTCATGGGAGGGGGACACACCCCACCCCCCCCCCAGGAATGAGACGTTTTTCCTGGGGATCCTCCCTTTGGGGACACGCCCCCAACCCCCCCCTCAAAATGGGGACCCCCCCACACTGCAGGGACAGGGATCCCCCCCCCCCCAGGAATGGGGACACCCCCCCCCCTCCTTGGGGACAACACCCCCTCCCCCAATGGGGACAGGGGCCCCCCCAAATTGGGGACACCCCCCCACCCCCTCCCAAGGGACAGGGCCCGCCCCCCCCCAGCCATGGGGACCCCCCCTCTAATACCAGGGACCCCCCCACACACCTCGGGGGACCCTGGGGACACGCCCCTCCCCCCCTTTGGGAACAGAGAGCCCCCCCACTTTGGGACAGGGCCCCCCCCCAGGGGACAAACCCCCCCCCCCCAGGGACCCCCCAGGGTTGGGGACACTCGTGTGTCCCCCCAGGACCCCTTTTGTTGGGGGGGGGGACACACGGGAGGGGCCCACGGGCATTGGCAGAGGCAAGTGGGGACCCCCCCCCCCAAAAAAAAAAAAAGAGGGGGGGCCCCGGAGCCCCCCCGGCGGAGAACCCTTATTTATATATATCTGTATAAATGTCTATTTAGTAGCCTCCGTTCTCCGTCCGGGGGGGGCCCCAACGCCTGGGGCCCCTTTTTTTTTTTGAGGGGGGGGACCCAAAATTCTGGGTCATCGCCCCCCCCCCCCCCCCCCCCACCTGGGTCCCCTCCACCCGGGGCAAGGAACAGGGTTGGGGGGGGGGGGGCCAGAACTGGGTCCCCTTTTTGTGCCCCCCCCCCCCCCCACATTGGGACCAGCCTGTCTCCTCCTCCCGGGGGGGGCAAGGGGGGGTCCTGTAAATAAGTGTTTTTTGGGGGGGGGTGTCAAAAAAAAATGGGGGGGGGGGGGAAAACCCCTGATGTTAAGGGGTGGGGAGGGGGCCCCAAAAAGGACCATCAGCCCCCCGCCCCCCCCCACCCCCCCACGAGCTATTTATTGCCAAGTTGCCCCCCCTCCCCCATCTCGATGGATTTGGGGGGGGGGGGGTAAGGGGGCCCCCGTCCCCCCCGGGGTTTGGGGGGCCGGGGGGGTTGTACATAGTGTATAGGGTCAAAGTCTCTATGTATCATATTGTATCGCCGGATTTGCCCCCCCCCCCCCACCGGGGCCGGATTTGCCCCCCCCGGGTCAGATCCTCCCCCCCCGGGCACATTTGCCCACCCGCCGGGCAGATTTGGCCCCCCCCTCGGGGTAGTTTTACCCCCCCACCCCGCCATGGGGCAATTTGCCACCCCACCCCCCTTCGAATTTACCGCCCCCCCCTGCCCCCCCGGGGGCAGATTTACCCCCCCCCGGCGGCAGATTTCCCCCCCCAGGGGCTGGATTTACCCTCTCTGGGGTAATTTGCCCCCCCGCCCCCGGGGCAGATCCCCCCCACCCTGAAGTAATTTGCCCCCCCCCGGGGGCAGATCGCTACCCCTCCCCCTTCATTTTTTTTCTTTTTTTTTTTTTTAATTATTATTATAATTATTATTATATATATTGGGGGGGCCCCCCCCCGCCCCCCCCCAAACTCCTTCCCCCCTTCCCACACCCCCCCCACGCCGATACTCCCCCCCCCGCCCCCCCATCGAATCGCCCAATCCGGCCCCGAGGTGGGGCCCCCTGGGTGGGGGGGTTTTGGGGGGCGGGGGGGGGGGTTTGGGGGGGCCCCCCCGTGCCCCCCCCCCTTTTCTACGGTGTATCGTGTCGGGCCGTGTCGTGGGTGTTGCCGAGACCTTTTTATCGTTCCCGAGTCTCCTCGTTTTTGGGGGGGGGGGAATGGGGGGGGTTGCACACAACTCGGGGGGGTGTTGGATGACTTTAGGGGTGTTGAGGGACTGGGGGGGCAAATCGGGGGGTCACACGACATGGGGGTGTCCCATAAGGGGTCTTGCAGGTTGGGGGGGGGGGGTCAGATGATTTGGGGGGGTCTCAAGGTGAGGGGGGGTGTCACACAACTTGGGGGACCTCGCACGAGTTTGGGGGGGGGGGGTGGTGTCTTGCACGAGGGGGGTCCTGACAGGCCGGGGGGGGGTCTCACACCATCACACCATTTTGGGGTCTCCTCACAAGTGCCGCCCCCTCCCCCCCCCCCCCATCTCCACGTGTCCCCTCGCACACGCGTGTGACCTGCGGCGTTAAGGCACTTTAATGTGGCCCCCCCCTCCCCGCGGGGGGGGGGGGGTATTTACAGCAGCTGGGGGGGCACAGGGGCACCCCAAAACTTGTGACACTGACTGGGGGGGGGATGTGTGCGTGTGTCCCCCTCCGAGGGGGGGGAATGTGTCTGTGTGAAGCTGGGGGGGGCCCCCATGGGTCCTTCTGGGGACAAAACTGAGGGGGACCCCAAAAAAAAAAGGGGGGGGAGCAGAACCCCAAATTGTGGAGCTGGGGGGGCTCTTGGACCCCAGAGTGGGAGGGGATGGAGGGGAGTGAAGAAGGGGGGGTCCTGGGCCCCCCATGATGGGAGGGACCCAAATGGGGGGGGAAGGGGGGGTGTTGGGTCCCCAAATTGGGGGTTTCAGGGGTCCCGTGGAGGAGGGTCCCCCCCCAAATATGCGGGGGGGGGGGTAGGAAAGAACTGGGGCTCTGGGGACCCCAAATTGGGGGGGGGAGGGTGGAGGCCGCTCCTAAAGGGCGGAACCGCAAAATAGGAGCCGGGGGGGGGGGATTCAAAAACGTGGGTACCCAAAAAATGGGATCGGGGGGGTGTCTGTGGGTCAAGGGGCTCCCCAAAACAAGATCGGGGGGGTCTGCAAGAAGGGGGGGGGTCTAGAAAAAAGGGGCCCCAAAATGGAGGGTCTGTGGGGTAGTGTCAAGTGCCCCCCCCCAAAAAAAAAATCAGGACTGGGGGGGTGTCAGGACTTGGGTCTGGGGGTGGGGTGGCCCCCAAATTTGGGGTGAAGGTTCCTTAGACACGTGTACAGGTGTGTCCCCCCTCCACAGCCCCCCAAAACGCCCCGGGGGGGGTCAGAAAAGGGCACAGGGGCAGCGGGGGGGGTCCTTGCTGGGGGGCGGCGGGGGCAGCGGCGGGGGCATCTCCTGCTCCCGGAAGCGCCTGTGGGGAGCAAAGAGGAAGAGGAGGGGGTTGAGCTGGAGCCGGGGGGCTCCCCGGGGGTTTGGGGGTCCCCACGAGCCCCCCCACACCTGACGGCCCGCACGAGCTCGTGGAAGGCCTCGTCCACGTTGAGGCGGGTCTTGGCCGAGGCCTCCAGGTAGCGCAGGCGGTTCTGGCGGGCGAAGGCCTGAGCCTCCTCCCGCAGCACCTGGGGGGGCCACAGCGGGGCTGGGGGGGCGCGGGGGGGTGGGCCGACATCTCCCCCCCCCCCCCCCGGGCCCCCAGCCGCTGGGTGAGGGGCTGGGAGCCCTGTGGGGCCAGGTGGCGGCTCCAAGATGGCCGGCGAAAGGGTCACTGGTGTGGGGAGGGAGATCAAGATGGCCGCCGTGAGGTGGAGGGTGGGGGGCTGTGGTCTGAGTGGGGCCATTATGGCTTCCAGGACAACAGGGGTGGGACTTCCTGTTCCGGATGGGACCAAGATGGCCACCAGGGCCCACAGAGATGGGACTTCCTGTTGAGTGAATCCAAGATGGCTGCTGTGGGGCCTGGAGGCAGGACTTCCTGTGGATCCAAGATGGCTGCCCTGGCCTGAAGGGCGGGACTTCCTGTGGATCCAAGATGGCCACCCTGGCCTTTAGGGCGGGACTTCCTGTTCTGAGGGGATCCAAGATGGCCGCCCTGGCCTGAAGGGCGGGACTTCCTGTTCTGGGAAGCGCTGCAACAGCCCCGCCAGGAGCGGGATGTCCTGAATGGACCCAAACGGCCAGAGGGGGCGGGACTTCCTGTTCTGGGCCTAGAGGGGAGGGACTTCCTGCTTTGTGTGAAATTAGAGTAGCTGAAGGGGCGGGACTTCCTGTTTGGGGTAGAATTACAGCAGTCAGAAGGGGCGGGACTTCCTGTTCTGTATTGAACTATTGGCCAGAGAAGGCGGGACTTCCTGTTTCAGGTCAAAATTGGAGTGGCTAAAAGAGGCGGGACTTCCTGTTCTGGGACAGAGGGGGCGGGACTTCCTGTTCTGTATGAAAGTAGTGGCTAGAGAGGGTGGGGCTTCCTGTTTCAATTTAAAATTAGTGGCTAAAAGGGGCGGGACTTCCTGTTCTGTGGGCACTGGGGGCGGGACTTCCTGTTCTTTTTCTAGTGGGGGCGGGACTTCCTGTCTTGAGTGAAACCGAGACTATCGGTAGGGTCGGGACTTCCTGTTCTGGGCCCAGAGGGGGCGGGACTTCCAGTTTCAGGTAAAAAATAGTGACTAAAAGGAGGCGGGACTTCCTGTTCTGTGGGTACTGGGGGCGGGACTTCCTGTTCTGGGCCCGAAGGAGGCGGGGCTTCCTGTTCTGTATAGAACTAGTGGCAAGAGGGCGGGACTTCCTGTTTCAGGTTAAAATTGGAGTGGCTAAAAGGGGCGGGACTTCCTGTTCTGGGCCCAGAGGGGGCGGGACTTCCTGTTCCGCCTATTCCAAAGCAGTTTTGGGGGGATTTCAGGGGTCAGGGGGTCCCGGGGGGCGCCCCGGGGGTACCTGGCGCTGGGGGAGGAGGTCGCCCTTGTTGCCCACCATCACGGCGGGGACGTCGTCCCGGTCCTTCACCCGCAGGATCTGCCCGTGCAGCCGCCGCAGCGCCCCGAAACTGGGGGGGCAGGATGGGGGGGCCGGGGGGGGGAAAGGAGGGGCGGGGGCAGGTTTGGGGGTGTCGGGGGGGGGGTTTGGGGGTGTCGGGGGGGGTTGGGGTGCTCGGGGCCGTGCGAAGGGTTCGGCAGCAGGTTTGGGGGGGCTGGGGGGCCGTGAGGGGGGGGCAGGGATTTGGGGTGCTCAGGGCTGGGGGGGCGGGGGGAGTGTTGGGGTGCAGAGGGGCCGTGTGAGGGGCTTGGGGGGGCAGTTGGGGGTACCGGGGGGGTTTTGGGGTGCTTAGGGCTGGTGGAGGGGGTCGGGTCAGGTTTTGGGGTGCTGGGGGGGGGGGTCAGGGTGTTTTGGGGGGGTCTGTGCTGGATCCGGGTGCAGTTTTGGGGTGCGCAGGAGGGTTTTGGGGTGCTTGGGGTCACGTGCGGGTTGGGGGGGGACATTTTGGGGTGCACATGGAGGGTATTTTGGGGGGGGATGTTTTGGGGTCCCCACGCTGGCCCCGTGTCAGGTTTTGGGGCACAAGGGGCGAGTTTTGGCGTTTGGGAGCCCCCTGGGGGGGTGGGGGGTGCCCGAGGATGTTTTGGGGTGCAGGGGGGGGGGGGCGTCCCCCCCGTTACCTGCCGCGGTCGTTAATGGCGAAGACGAGGAGGAAGCCGTCCCCCCCCCGCAGGTGCTGCTCCCGCGTCGCCCCAAACTCCTCCTGCCCCGCCGTGTCCAGGACTGACCCGGGGGGGAGGTTTTTTTTTTTTGGGGGGGGGGGGTGTCCCCCAATTGAGGGGGGCCCCCCCTCAGCCCCCCCAGCCCCCCAAACTCACTGTCGAGGCGCGCGGGGACCCCGTCGACGGTGCAGAGTCGGGTGTAGGAATCCTCGATGGTGGGGGGGGAGTCGGGGACGAAGTAGGACTGGGGGGGGCGAGGGGGGGGTCAGGAATTGGGGGGGGGTGGAACCCCCAAAAATGGAGGAGAGGGCACATCCCCCCCACCCCCCCCCGGAGTCTGTGTGTTGGGACCCCCAGAAGCTGGGGGGGGATGAGGAGGGTGAGTAGTGACCCCCCCCCTTGAACTGGGGGGGTGGGAATTGGGGTCCTGAACCCCCAGACGGGGGCGGCGCAGGTGCCCGGGGTCGGAGGTGTCACGGTTTGGGGAGGGGGGGTCCCGTTTTGGGGGGGTCCCAGTTTAGAGGGGGGGCGTGTCCAGCTTTTCGGGGGGGTTTCGCGGTTTGGGGGGGTGTCCCGGTTTCGGGGTCCCCCCCGTACCTGGACGAAGCGGACGCTCAGCGCGCTCTTCCCGACGCCGCCGCTGCCCAGCACGACCAGGCGGAGGCGCTCGGGGGGGGGCGCGGCCCCCCCGGGCCCCCCGCGCCGCTCCCGGCCCCGCTCCATGCCCGGCCGCGGCCGCGGGGGGGCGGGGCCACCCGCTAATGTATGCGCGGACACGCCCCCTCCGCGCGCGCCGCGCTGCCTTACAAGGCGGCCCGGGCCGAGAGGGGGCGTGGCCGGGCCGGGGCGCGGCCGCGGTTGCGAGTGGGGGCGTGGTTACTCTTGGGGGGCGTGGTTACGAAAGGAGCGGGCCGTGTCGCCCCGCCCCTCCCGCCGCGCGTCGCCTGGCAACGCGTGGCGCGGGGGCCGCCGGGAGCTGTAGTGCGAGCCCCCCCCGCCCTCCCTCCCCGGCAGGGGGCGGAGCTCCCGGCGTGCCCCGCGCGGCCCCGCCCCCGCGGCGCAGCGGAGCAGCGGGTAAGATGGCGGCGGGGGCGGCCGGGCCCGGGCCGCGGCGCTAGGGCGGGGGCGGAGGTAGCGGGGCCGGGGGCGGCGGGGGGGCGGCGGGGGGAGTGGGGCGGGACCGCGGCGTGCGGGGCGCGGGGACGGGACGGGGGGCGCTGGGGGGATGCGGGGCGCGATCGGGGCGTTTCGGGGGGGTCGAGGAGGAGATTCGGGGCGGGAAAGGGGGGGCGGGAGGTGCGAGGAGAGGATTTGGGGCGGGAACGCGGGAATTTGGGTGGAAACGGGAGTTTGGGGCGGGAATGGGGGGATTGGGTACCCGGGGGGGGGGTTGGGGAGCGATCGGGGGGGGTTGGGGTCCGGCGAAGGGGCTTGGGGGGTTTTGGAGTGGGATGGAGGGAATTTGGGGGGAAATAGGGAGGATTTGGGGCGAAAGAGAGAACTAAGCTGTGATGGAGAGGTGATAGAGGGGAGGGGGGTGAGTTGAGGTAAAAAAAAGAAAGAAATAGGAAAAAAGGGACCGAGAGTGGGAAATGGGGGAGTTGGGAGGGATAAGGGGGGGGGAGTGGGGTGAGAGATGGAGAATTGGGGGAAAAAGGGTGAAATTGGCGTAAAAATGAGGAGGAAATGAGTGAGGAGGGTGGATTTGGGGTGGCAAAGGGGGAAAGGGGTTTTGGGGAAAAAGAAGGTGATTAGGTTAAAGAAAAAATTGGGCAGTAAAGGGGAATTGCGTGGGGGAAGGGGAATTGGGGCAGAAAAGGGGGGTCGGGGGGCGGAGGGGGGTCCCAGTTCCCCCCGTGTCCCCCCAGGCCGTCGCCGTCCCCATGGAGGAGGAGGAGAAGCCCCGGCCCCCGGGGGGGCGGGAGGAGCCGGCGGGGCCCGGCGAGGAGGGGGGGCGTCCCAGCGGGGCCCCCCCCGAGCCCGAGGGTCCCCTGCGCCCCGGGCAGGTCCTCGTGGTGAGCGGCGGGGGGTGCGGGGGGGTGCGGGGGGTGGGGGCGGCGCCCCCCCTGACGGGCTGTCCGGGGGGGCTCCCCCCGCTCCCCCCGCAGAAGGCTCTGCAGCGCGCGGTGAGCGGCGGCTTCGCGGGCTGGGCCGGGGGCGAAGGTAGGGACAGCGCGGGGGGGCCATGGCCCGGGGGTCCCTGTCCCCGTGTCCCCTCGCATCCCGGGGGGGTGGGGGGTGTCTATCCTTGTCCCCCAAGTCCCTCCCTGCGTCCCCGTGTCCGTCCCTCGGTGTGACCCCACGTCCCTGCGTCCCACGTCCCCCCATCCCTGTCCATCTGTCCCTCCCTGTGTCCCTGTCCCGGTGTGTCTCGGTGTGACTCTGCTGTCCCCGTGTCCCCCCGTCCGTGTCCCCACATCCCCCCCTGTGTCCTCATGTCCCTCCCCACGTTCCCTGTCCCCACGTCACTCGGCGTGTCCTCGCCTCGTTTCTGTCCCCGCATCCCCTCAGCGTCCCGCCCGTGTTCCCTGTGTCCCCGCATCCCTCACCACGTCCCCTCCGTGTCCCCGTGTCCCTCCCTGTGTCCCTGTCTTATCCCCGTCCCCACGTCATCCCCCGTGTCCCCCCGTGCCACCCTCACCCTGTCCCCCCCCAGACGCCGTGAGGAAGAGGATGACGCGGCCGCGGTGGTGCTGGGGGCCCCGCGCCGAGGGCGCCCCGGTGAGTGCACCAGTGCCCCCCAGTGCCCCCCAGCAAGGGAGGGGGCACCCCCCGCCCTGGGGGTCCCAGTGCCTGCTGGGAGCTGGCAGAGCCCTGGGGGGGTGCTGCTACCCCCGAGGGCCCCCCCGCGCCCCCCGTGACCTGTTTTCGGGGGTTTTCTCCCCAAAGCAGGGCTGGGAGGCGCCGCCGGGGCTGGCGGGGGCCCTGGACCAGCTGCAGCAGAGCTGCGTGGCCTCGCTGCGGGCGCAGCTTCTCCTGGGCGCCGCCGGGGGGGGGTGAGCCGGGGGGGCACTGGGACTGGGGCGGGGGGTGTGGGGGTCCCCTCGATTGGGGAGGGGGGAAAGGGGGTGCCGGGGGAGTGAGAGGGGGCAGGGGGATGTTTGGGGAGGGGGCAGGGGGGTGCCTGGGGCCCTGTTTTATGGGGGGTGGGGGGGTGGGTTGGTGCATGGGGCCCATGTGGGGGGGGGCGGGGTGTCTGAGCCCCTTTGGGGGGTTTCCTGGGGGGGCGGAGGGTCAAGGGGTCCCCTTGGGGGGGGCGGGGGAGCGTGGGGGGTCCCTTTGGCGGGAGGGTGTCAGTTAACACTTGGGTCCTCTGCTTGGGGACGAGGAGGGGACAAGGGGACCCGCGGGCGGCAGAGGAGGGGTGCTGGGTGTTGGATGGGGCGGGGGGGGTGCCCAGATGTCGGGGTGCCCCCCCCTTGACCCCCCCCCCCCCACCCCTGCCCCCCCCAGCAGCGGGGAGGGGGAGGGGGAGGAGGAGGAGGTGGAGCTGGTGGCCGAGGTGCGTCTGGGGGACGTCGGGGACCTGGCGACCGCCTCGGGGCTGCTGCGGCGTGAGAGGCCCTGGAGGGCCCCCAAAGGAGGTGGGGGGGCGCGGGGGGGGGACAGGGTGTGGGGGGGGTTTGAGGGGTCACCGGGGAGGGGGATGGGGGGAATGGGGGGGCAGGGGCAGGTTCTTGGGGGTGTGGGGGGACAGTTGGGGGGTGGGGGTGGGGAATGGTGACGGCGGGGGGACACACACATGGCGTGTTGGGGGTTGGGGGGTGAGGGTGGGTGTTCGGGGGGACACGGGGCATGGGGGGTCCCTGGGGTTTTGGGGGGGGGAGTGCAGGGTGCTGACCCCCCCTCCCCTCCCCCAGGCCACCTGCCCGGCTCCTCGGCGCGGCGCTGGCGAGCGCCCGGGGGTCCCCCAGCCCCCCCGGGCCCCCCAGCCGGGCCCCCCCGGGCCCCCCCGTTACCCCACCGAACCCGCCGAGCCCCCCCCCCAACGCCGGGCCGGCCCCGGCGCCCCCGGGGCCTCGGGCGGCTGCTCCGGGGGGGCAACAACCCCCCCCCCAGCAGCAGCAGCAGCAGCAGCGTCCTCAGGGCCCCCCCGCCCCCCGCGAGGAGCCGGCCCGGACGCAGCCCCCCCCCGGCAGCGCCTTGGAAAAAGCCGATTCCTCCTCTTCCTCCTCGTCCTCGTCGTCTTCCTCCTCCTCCCGCTCTTCCTCCTCGTCGGCCTCGTCCTCCTCTTCCTCCTCCTCCTCCTCCTCGCAGCCCGGGCCCCCCCCCCGCCGCCACCGCCTCCTGCCGCTCCCCCGCCCTGGATATTTATGACCCTTTTCACCCCACGGACGAGGACAACCCGGGGGGGGATTTCGGCTACGGAACCTCCCCCGCGGGCAAGGAGGCCGAAGGCCGCCAGGACCAGAAGTACGACCCTTCGATCCCACCGGCTCCAACCCCAGCTCCTCCCGCAGCAGCCCAGCCCGGAGGAGGAAGAGGAGGAGGAGGAAGAGGAGGAGGAAGAAGAGGAAGAGGAGGAAGAGGAGGAAGAGGAAGAGCCGCCCGCCCGCCCCGACGTCTCCCACAGCATCAGCCGCATCTCGGAGACCTTGGCCGGCATCTACGACGACAACAGCCTGAGCCAGGACTTCGAGAAGGACCCCGAGCCGGCCCCCCCAACCCCCCCGGCGCCGACTCCACGCTGCCCGAGGAGGAGGAGGAGGAGGAAGAGGAGGAGGAGGAAGATGACGCCCCCCCTCCCCCGGCCGAGGGGGCCCTCCCGGAGCCTCGTCGCCGCGTGTTCGTGGTGGATTTGGCCGCTAAAACCCGCCCGGAAAGCGAAACCCACCCCAAGCTGGAGGGCAAAGTCTCCCTGGAGGTCGTCGCCGCCGGGAACCCCAAAGCGCCGCCGCCCCCCCCCGCCGCCGCCCCCCCAGCCCCGCGGCGCCGCCAAACCCCCCCGGCACCGCCCGCGGCGCGACTGGGGGCTGCCGGGGGGGCGGCGACTCCGAGATCGAGGAGGGGGAGATCGTGCAGCCCGAGGAGGAGCGGTACAGCCCCCTGCGGCCCTTCCGCGGCGGCGGGCGGGGGCGGGCGCCCGAGGCGCGGCCCCCCCGCCTGCCCGAGGGCGACGATTTCCTCTCCCTTCAACGCCGACTCCGACGAGGAGGGGGATTTCGGCGCCGACGCCCAGCCGGACCCGCGCTGGAAGACGGGGGGGTCCGACCTGCGGCGGAAAATCCTGAGCCAGCGGCGCCTGCGCGCCCCCCCCTCGCCCCGCTCGCCCTCCGCCGCCTCCCGGAAAAAACCCAAACGCTCGCGGGAGCGCGGCGGGGGCGGCGCGGCGGCCTGGGGGGGGAAGAAGCCCCCCGACCCCCCGGCCAAGGCCAAGGAGCGGCGGCACCGTCGCGCCTCCCGCTCCCGCTCCCGGCGCCGCTCCTGGTCGCGGGGGCGCCGCTCCCGCTCGCGCGAGAAGCGCCGGAGCCGCCGGTCGGGCAGCGGCGAGCGCCCGCGCCGGCCCCGCCACAAGGAGAAACACCGCGGCGAGGGCAAGAAAAAGAAAAAACAGCGCTCGCGCTCGCGGGAGCGGCGCGGGGGCGGCGGAATTCCCGGGAGGCGCCGGCGGAGGCCAAGGCCGAGAAGGGGGCGGAGGCGGCGGCGCGGCGGCGCGAGCCCCCGGCCCGTGGTGCCGCCGTCCGTGCAGGAGCTGAACGACGCCGACCTCTTCGCCATCAAACGCACCATCACCGTGAGCCGCCGCGCCGGGACGCCCGAGGCCGCCCGGCGGGAGGTGCTGTACGACTCCGAGGGCCTCAGCTTCGAGGGCTTCTCCGACCGGGAGGCGGCCGAGACGGCGCGAGGAGGAGGAGGAGGAGGAGCAGGAGGAGGAGGAGGAGGGAAGGGAGAGCCGCGAGCGGAGGGCAAGAAGGAGAAGGAGCGGAAGCGCAGCCGGGCCGAGGAGCGGCCCCAAGGGCGGGAAAAATACAAAAAAAAATTTAAGGAGCCCCCCCGGGCGCCCGTCGGAGGCGGCGAAGGGCGAGAAGGCGCCGCGCGGCGAGAGGGAGAAACCGGCGCGGAAGAGCAGGAGCGGGGGACACAAGGAGGGCGAGCCCCCCCCCGGGAAGGCCCCCCCGGGCAGGAAGGTGAAGCTCCAGTCCAAGGTGGCCGTTCTGATCCGCGAGGGCGTCAGCTCCACCACGGCCGGCGGGAAGGAGGGCGCCGGCCCCGGCATCGGGGTCAAGTTCAGCCGCGACGCCGAGAGCCGCGCGCCCTTCCTGAAGGCCGAAGAGAAGGCGGCGGCCGAGGGGAAAACGGGGGGAAAAACCGACCCCCCCAAAGAAACGGGGGGGAAAACCAAGAAGGTGAAAACCCCCAAGGTCAAGGCCGGTTGAAGAAGCCCAAAGGCGCCGGCGGGAAGGTCAAGGCCGGCGGCGAGGCGAGGAAGAAGAGGAAGGCCAAGCCCAAGGGCTCGCTGAAGAAGTCCAAGGCGGACAGTTGTAGCCAAGGGGCCGGCAGCCCCCCGCTCCGCTTGCCCCCCAAAGCGGAAGCCACCTGGTCGGGCTCGGAGGAAGTCGGCGGGCAGCCCCAAGCCCCCCAGCCCCCCTGCCGCGCCCCCCAGCGCCGGGAAGGCGCCGGCCGGGGGGGGCCCGGGGCCGCCGGCGCCCGAGCGGGAGCTGACCCCCGACTCCCAGACGGTCGACAGCAGCTGCAAGACCCCCGACGTCTCCTTCCTGCCCGAGGAGGGGCCGGCGGCCGCCGGGGGGGGCGGGGGCGGCGGCACCGGGGGGCCCCCCCCCGCCACAACGGCCACCACCACCACGGGGACGGGGGCCCCGGGCGGCGCCGACCCCCCTCGCGCCGACCCCGAAGCCGACAGCCGCTCCGAGGCCAAGGAGGAGCCGGGGGGGCCCCGAGCTTTGGGGCCCCCCCCGGCGCCGGTGGCTTGGAACCTGCAGGGCGGCGTGGACTGTGCCACCAGCGGCGTGCTGGCACGTAGGTGGCCCTTTCTGGGGGCGTTTTCGGGGGGGTGGGGGGGTGCAGGGGCTGTCGGGTGTCCCCCCCCGGCCCTGCTCACACGGGGGGGTCCCGCAGTGACGGCGTTGCTGTTCAAGATGGAAGAAGCCAACCTGGCCAGCAGGGCCAAGGCGCAGGAGCTGATCCAGGCCACCAACCAGGTGGGGACGCGGCGGGGGGGCGGCACCGGGGGGTGGAAATGCCCCCCCCCCCCCACCCCAGGAGGGGACGGTCACACCCCCCACAAGGGGTAGAAGCTCCTCCAGGAGGGGATGGAGACACGGGGGGGGGCACACCCCGCCCGGGAGGGGACAGACCCCCCCAAAGGGACAGAAACCCCGGGGGGGGCACCCACCCCCCCCTCTCCGTGGGGGGACACCCCAGTGTCTGTCCCATCCTCGTGGGGGGTGCAGACCCCCGCGGGTGCCCCCCACCCCAAATGACTCCCCCTCTCTCTGTGTGTGTGTCGTGTCCCCCCCCCCCTTTTGCAGATCCTGAGCCACACCAAGGCGCCGCCCCCCCTGGGCACCCCCCAGCCCCCCACTCCCGCCGCCCACCCCCCGGCCCCCCACGCGCCCCCCCCGTACCTGCTGCACGGGGCCCTGCCCCTGGTGGGGTGTCCCTCGGCGCCCGCCACCCCCACGGGGCTGCCGGGGCTGGGGGGGCCGGCGGGGGGGGTGGGGGTGGCGCTTGGGGGGGTCCCCGCCCCACTTTACGGCGCCTCGTCCAGCGCCGAGGGCGGCAAAAGGGACGGCAGCGTCAGCTCCGAGGGACGAGGGGACACCGACAAGGTGGGGGGGACACGGGGGGACATGGGGCATCCCGGGGGGGGCAGGGGGACCTGGAGGGGGGCGTCGGGGTGGGGGGACGTGAGGTGTCTCCTGGGGTTGGGGGGGACACGAGGGGCTGTTTGGGGACAAGGGGAAATGGGGGGACACGGGGTGGGGGGGGGGACAGGCAGCGCCCATGGTGACAGGGTCAAGGTCCCGTGGTGGGGACACCGGGGATGGGGCTGTCCCGGGGTGGGGGTGACATTGGAGGGGATGGGGGCGTCCCCATCAGTGACACGGCTATCGCGGGGGGGTGACGTTGTCAACTGTGACAGTGACAGGCCGTGTCAGCGATGGCCGCGGCAGTGACAGGGTCACCCTGTTGAGGGTGACGGGGTCAGTGGTGGTGACGCCCTGTGTCGGGGTTGGCTGTGGTGGTGACGGGGACACCCTGTGGTGGTTGTGGTGGCCGTGAGGGTGACAGGGCCACACGCTGCTGATGGTGACGGTGACACCCCATGTCGGTGATGGCCGTGATGGTGACAGGGTCACCCATTGATGGTGACAGGGCCAGTGGTGGTGACCCCCTGTGTCAGCGATGACAGTGACAGTGACCCCCCCATGGCGGTTGTGGTGGCCATGACAGCAGCAGAGCCACCCCATTGACATTGTCGGTGACACCCCATGTTGACAATGGCCGTGACAGTGACCCCACGTGTCAGGGTTGGCCGTGACAGCGACACCGATCCCCCATGGCGGTTGTGGTGGCCGTGATGGTGACAGGGTCCCACTGTTGACGGTGACAGTGACACCTCACGTTGACAATGACCCTGACAGTGACAGGTCACCCCGTTGATGATGACAGTGACCCTGACAGTGACAGGGTCCCCCTGTTGGCAGTGACAGTGACACCTCACGTTGACAATGACCCTGACAGTGACAGGGCCACCCCGTTGACGGTGGCAGTGACACCTCACGTTGACAACAACCTTGGCATTGACACCCCACGTCAGGGTTGGCCCTGACGGTGACACTGACGCCCCGGGGAGGTGACGGCGGCCATGACGGTGCGGGGATCACCGCCGGGGGGCGGGGCCGTGCCCCCTGACCCCGCGGTGCCCCCGCGGTGACCCTGCCCCTGCCCGCAGTACCTGAAGAAGCTGCACACGCAGGAGCGGGCGGTGGAGGAGGTGAAGCTCGCCATCAAACCCTTCTACCAGAAGAAGGAGATCACCAAGGACGAGTACAAGGACATCCTGCGCAAGGCCGTGCACAAGGTACCGCGGGGCAAGGGGGAGCCCCGGGGCCCCCCCCCGAGCCCCCCCCTCACCCCGTTTTGTGTCATCCCCCCCCCTGCACCCCCTACCCCCCCCCCCCCCCCCGAAAAAAAAAAAAAGATCTGCCACAGCCGCAGCGGGGAGATCAACCCGGTCAAGGTCAACAACCTGGTGCGCGCCTACGTCCAGCGCTACAAGTACTTCCGGAAGCGGGGCCGGCGGGGGGGGCCGGGGGGGGGCGGCGGAGGCGCCGACGAGGCCTTGACGGGCCCGGGGGGGCCCCCCAAAGACTTGGGGGGGCCCCTGGACAAAGGCCCCCTGCCCATGCCCCCGCTCTGAGCTCCCCCCCCCCTCGCGTGTCCCTGTAAATACAACATGGGGGGGGGGGGAGGGGGGGGGTTAGAAGTGGGGGGCCCCCCCCTCCCCCCTTCTTTAAATCTCTCTCTCTCCCCCCCCCACCTCCCCGGGGAAAAAAAAAAAAAAAAAAAAAAGTTGGTTTTACTTATTTAGCATGGTCTTTTTGGAGCCCCCCCGCCCCCCCCCGGACCCCCCGGTGCCCCCCCTGTACCCCAACCCCCCCCATAAACCGCCTTTAGCCACTTGCCCGCGGCTCCGTCTTTTTATTGGGGGGGGGGGCACTGAGGGGCTGGAGCCCCTTGATTTGGGGGCGGGGAGGGGGATTGGGGGGGTCACAGTCTCGGGGGGGGGGCCGGGGGGGGGGCAGGAGCGTCCCGGGGGGGGGATGGGTGTGTCCCACAGGGGGGAGGGGCATGGCAGGGTCGGTGTCGTCGTCCCCCCCCCCCCCCCCAGGATCGGTCACTGCTCCGATCTGGTTTCACCCCCCCCGGGGGGGGTCCAGGTTTTATTTTTTTGGGGGGGGGGGGGGGGAGATGGAACAACCCCCCCCCCTCCATGGGGGTCCCACTTGTGTGGGGGGGGGTGGGGTGTGTCCCCGTGTCCCCCCACCATGTGCCCGGGGGGGTGGGGGGTGCCCGGAGGGGCGTGGCCACGGACTGGGGGGGGGGGGGGGGGGGGGGTGTTAAAGGGTCCCGGGGCCCCCCCGGGGCATTGTGACCCTCAGCCCCAGCACAGCCATGCCCGAGCCCAGCAAACCCGGTACGGGGGGGGCACGTTAATTACCCCGAGGGAGCAATTAAAGGGGGGGGGCGGTTAGCCAGGGGGACAGGGCATGGGGGGGGCGGGGGGTATCGCTGGGGGGGGCAGGAGGCACTGGGGGGGGGAATTGCCCGAGGAAGGGGGGCAGGAGGGGGTGGGGGGCAATTACTTGGGGGAAGCGGAAGTTGCCCCCGGGGGGTGTTGGGGCGAATTGCCCCCGGGGGGGGCGGGAATTGCCCCGGGGGGGGCGGAAATTGCCCCGGGGGGGGGAAAACTCCCCATGTGGGTGGTGACGGGGCAGGTTTAGGGGGTTGGGGGGGGGCGACACGTGTGTGTCCCCCCCCTGAGGTGACACATGAGCCGCCCCAAAAGGGCACCCACAGGTGACAGCAACTCAATCGGCCTCTCCCCGCGGGGGGGGGACACCCTGGGGGGGGGACACGGGGACACATCCCCCCCCGGGCGGGGTTGGGCCCCCCCCGGTGACCTGAGCCCGGTGACAGCTGAGGCCGCGCTATTTTGGGGGGGGCTGGAGTCAAATCCCGGCCTTATATGGGGGGGGGGGGGGGGGGCCGCCTTTCCCTGCCCCCCCCCCCCCGCCTTTCCCTGCCCCCCCCGCGGTGTCCACTTGCCCCCCCCCCCCGGGGCTGCCGGGGGAGGAGGGGATTGGAGGGGGGTGGGGGGGGATACCCCGGGGGGCGGAATTGCCCCGGGGGGGTCAGTGGTGTCTCACCGCCCCCCCCAGCTGCCAAGAAGGAAATGAAAAAGGAGAAGAAAGAGGAAAAAAAAGTGGAGAAGAAGGAAGAGAAAAAAGTGGAGAAAAAAGAAGAGAAAAAGGAGGAAAACGGGCAAAAAGGAGAGGAGCAGGCGGGGGAGGAGGCGCCGGCCGAGCCCTCCCAAGGTGGGGGGGGCCGGGGGGGGGTCAGGTTTGGGGTCAGGGTGTTGGGCGGGGTCCTCACTTCTGACCCCCCCCATCTCTTTGCAGACACCAAGGATGATTCCTGGGTGAGTCCTGCCCCCCCACCCCCCAAGTCTGGTGACCCCTCTGTGCCCCCCCCACTTTGTCGCGACCCCCCCGGAGCCCCCCAATAACCCCCCCCCCCCCCCCAGACGACATCCACCCCCCACGAACCCCGCGACCCCGACGGGCTCTTCCTCAGCAAACCCCAGAGTGTCCTGGTGAACTGCGGTAAGGGGTGCTGGGGGGGTCCTGGGGGGCTGCGGGGGGGTCTTCAGGTGGGGGGGTCCATGGGGGGCTCTGTGGGGCTGCGGGGGGCTCCTGGGGGGCTCTAGGGGCTCCTCGGGAGGGTCCATGGGGGCTCGGGGGGGCACTGGCAGCAGTGACACCTGCAGTTGTGGGGTGCCCGTGGTGCTGGGGGGGCGCTGGGGGGGTTGGGCATCCCGGGGGGGTTTGTTGGGCCCCGGGGGGTGGTTTGGGGGCCCCGGGGGGTTGTTGGGCCCCGGGGGGGGTGGTTTGGGGGCCCGGGGGGGTGGTTTGGGGGTCCCGGGGGGTTGTTGGGGCCCCGGGTGACGCGGGGGGTCCCCAGGGCAGGACGTGGCCGTGGCCGCGCGCGTGGACGGGGCCCAGGGCCCCTCCAAACCCACCGTCAAGTGGTTCAAGGGGAAGTGGCTGGAGCTCGGCAGCAAGAGCGGCGCCAGGTTCCAGTTCAAGGAGAGCTTCGACAAGGAGAGCAAGGTGGGGGCACTGGGGAGGAACTGGGAGGAACTGGAGGAGCACTGGGAGGGACTGGAAGGCACTGGGAGAGACTGGAAGGAACTGGAGGAGCACTGGGAGGGACTGGGAGGAACTGGAGGGCACTGGGAGGGACTGGGAGGAACTGGAGGAGCACTGGGAGGGACTGGAGGGCACTGGAGGGACTGCAGAGCAGTGGAGGGGCACTGGGGGACACTGGGAGGGACTGGTGGCATTGGGGGGAGGCTGGAGGTTACTGAAACTGGGAGGGACTGGGAGGGGATGGGGAGGGGCTCCAGCACGTCCCTCACAGTGTCCATCTACCCGTCCCGTGCCCCCCCCCGTGTCCCCTGTGCCCCCCCTGTGTCTGTGTCCCCCCCGTGCCCCCCAGGTTTACACCTTCGAGCTGCTCATCGCCAAGGTGGCCGTGGCGACCGCGGGGACTATCGCTGCGAGGTGACGACCAAGGACAAGAAGGACAGCTGCTCCTTCAACATCGACGTCGAGGGTCAGGGACCCCCCCGGAACGCCCCCGGGACCCCCCCCGGCCACCCCCACGCCCCGGGGGACCCCTGGGGACAGGCTGGGGGGGTCTCACGTCCCCTCTGCCCCCCGCAGCCCCCCGCCCCACCGGCAATGACAACGTGCTGCAGGCCTTCAAGAGGACGTGAGTGAGGGGGGGGACACAAAATGGGGGACACCCCCCCCCCGTGGACTGGGGATCCCCATGACACCCCCCCGACCCCCCAACACACCCCGGGGCGCCCCCGGGACCCCCCAACCCCCTGTCTCCCCCCAGGGGTGATGCCAAGAGCGACATGGCCGGGGAGCTGGACTTCAGCGGGCTGCTCAAGAAGAGGTGGGGCGTGCGAGGGGCGTGCAAGGGGCGTGAGGGGCGTGCAAGGGGCGTGCGAGGGGTGTGGGGGTGTGTGAGGGGCATGTGAAGGGCTCACAGGGCTGTGCAAGGGGGTGCAAGGGCACATGGGGGTGTGCAAGGGCATACAGGGGTGTGTAAGGGTGTGCAAGGGTGTGCAAAGGGTGTAGGGATGTGCAAGGGGTGTGAAAGTGCACGACAGGGCCTGCAAGGGCGCAAGGGGGCACGAGAGGCCGTGCAAGGGCGCGCGAGGAGGACGATGGGCGCGGGCTCAGTCGTGCAAGGATAAGGCGGTGGGCGGAGGGGCCGTGCGAGAGCCCCCGTGCGCGAGGGGCTCACTCGTGCCAGGGGAGCTCACGCGGGTGCCCGAGGGGCTCAGCGGTGCGAGGATGAGGAGGGCGGGGGGGGGGGGGGGGCCTCGAGGGGTGTCCGGGGCCGTGCAAGGGCCGTGCAAGGGCCGTGCAAGATCCGCGGGCGCCGCAGGGAGGTGCAGGTGGAGGAGAAGAAGAAGAAGAAGGACGAGGAGGACGCGTTTCCCCCCGAGATCTGGGAGCTGCTCAAGGGCGTCACCAAGAAGAGCGAGTACGAGCGCATCGCCTTCCAGTACGGCATCACCGACCTGCGCGGGATGCTCAAGCGCCTCAAGAAGATCAAGGTCGAGCCCAAGAAGAGCGAAGGTGGGCGGGGGGGGGCCGGGGGGTGTTTGGGGGTCTCAGGGGGTGGGGAGGGGGTTTGGGGGGGTGTGGAAGGGGAATGGGGGGTCTGGGGGGGGGCGGGAGGGGGCATTTGGGGGTGTCTGGGGGTGGGGAGGGGGGATTTGGGGCTGGAGAAGAGGATTTGGGGGGGGGGGGAACCCCCAGGGGGCTGAAAAAGGAGTTTGGGGGGGGGGGGGCATGGGGGCAGCGACAGATGGGGCAGGGGAGGGGCTGCGGGGGGAGGGAGTGAGGGGAGGAGGCTTGTTCTGGGGCCTGGGGGGGAGGTGGGGGAGACCCCCGGCCCCCCCTGACCCCCCCCGACCCCCCCTGACCCCCCCCAGCCTTCGTCCGCAAGCTGGACCCCGCCTACCAGGTGGACAAAGGCCGCAAGATCAAGCTGGTGGTGGAGCTCAGCGACCCCGACCTGCCCCTCAAGTGGTACAAGAACGGGCAGCTCCTGAAACCCAGCAACAAGTGAGGGCGGGGGGCCGGGGGGGGCCGGGGGGGTACAGGGGGAGAAACGGGGGGGTTCCGGGCGGCCGGAAGGGGGTAGAGGGGTGTTTGGGGGGCTCTGGGGGGGCACGGGAGGGTTCTGGGGGTCTTTGGGGGCTGCAGGGAGGTTGGGGGGTCTGGAGGAAGGAGAGAGGCCCCCCCCCTCCCTGCCACGGGGTCCCCCCGGCCGTGGCACTCACACCGTGTCCCCCCCCCGTGTCCCCCCAGGTACGTGTTCGAGAACGTCGGCCTCAAGCGCATCCTGACCATCAACAAGTGCTCCCTGGCCGATGACGCCGCCTACGAGTGTCGCGTCAACGAGGAGAAATGTTTCACCGAGGTCTTCGTCAAGGGTGCGCGGGGGCGCGGGGGGGGACACACACGGTCCCTGTGACCCCCCCCAACACCCGTGTGTGCCCCCCAGAGCCCCCCGTCACCGTCGTCAAGGGCCTGGACGACCAGCAGGTGGTGGTGGGCGACCGGGTGGTGCTGGAGACGGAGGTGTCGGAGGAGGGCGCCCAGGTCATGTGGTACGCGGCCGCCTGTCCCCCCCCCCGTCCGCCTGTCCCCTCCCGTCTGCCTGTCCCCTCCCGTCTGCCTGTCCCCCCCGTCCGCCTGTCCCCTCCCGTCCGCCTGTCCCCCCCGTCCGCCTGTCCCCCCCCGTCCGCCTGTCCCTCTGTCTGCCTGTCCCTCTGTCCATCCATCCATCCACTTGTCCCTCCATCCACCTGTCCCCCCTCCATCCATCCATCCGCCTGTCTGTGTCTGCCTGTTCCTCTGACTGTCCGTGCAACCATCCTTCCGTCCAGCTGTCTCTGACTGTCCGTCCGTCCATCCGTCCATCCGCCTGTCCCTCCATCCATCCACCTGTTCATCCGTCCGCCTGTCCCTCTGTCCATTTGCCTGTCCCCCCCCCCCTCGTCTGACTGTCCCTCTGGCTGTCCATCCATCCATCCGATTGTCCCTCTGTCCCTCCAACTGTCCCCCTGTCCATCCGACTGTGTCCCTCTGTCTGTCTGTCCCTCTGACTGTCTCTCTGTCCGTCCAACTGTCCCACCACGGTGTGTCCACCCCTGGTGTTGCGTGGCCGTGCCCTCCATCCCCTGTCCCCCCCCGTGTCCCCGCCGCGTCCCCCCCATGTCTCCACGCGTCCCCCCCCCGTCCCCCCCGTGTCCCCACGCGTCCCCCCCGTGTCCCCCCCGTGTCCCCACGCGTCCCCGCTACCCGCAGGCTGAAGGACGGGGTGGAGCTGACGCGGGAGGAGACCTTCAAGTACCGGTTCAAGAAGGACGGGAAGAAGCACTACCTCATCATCAACGAGGCCACCAAGGAGGACATGGGGCGCTACAAGGTCATGACCAACGGCGGCGAGAGCGAGGCCGAGGTCATCGTGGAAGGTCGGTGTCCCCGGGCTGGGGGGGTCCCTCGGGGTCCTGGGGGCATTGAGGGGTCTCCAGGAGGTCCCAGGGGTGTCTGGGGGGGTCTCCAGGGGATTCCTGGGGGTCCCAAGGGTGGTGAGGGGTGTCTAGGAGGTCTTGGGGGGTCCCAAGGTGTCTGGGGGGGTCTTGGGGGGCACCCTGGGGGGTCCCGAGGGTGCTGAGGGGTGTCCAGGAGGTCCCAGGAGTGTCTGGGGGGGTCTCCAGGGGATCCCAGGAGGTCCCCGGGGTACGGAGGGGTGCCCAGAAGGTCCCGGTTTTTCCCCCCAGGGGAGCCCGGGGCGGGGGGGGGTTCCCCTGACATAGGAGGGGGCGCAGGGGGGGTCCCCTCACCCCGGTCGTGCCTGTGCCCCCCCCAGAGAAGCAGCTGGAGGTGCTGCAGGACATGGCGGACCTGACGGTGCAGGCGACGGAGCAGGCGGTGTTCAAGTGCGAGGTGTCGGACGAGAAGGTGACGGGGCGCTGGTACAAGAACGGCGTCGAGGTGCGGCCCAGCAAGCGCATCCACATCTCCCACAGCGGCAGGTGGGCGCGGGGGGGCACCCAAAAATGGAAAAAATAAAAAAAAGGGGGCGGGGGGGAGCAGCCAAGGGGGAGGGAGGGACCCCCAGGAGGGGATGGGAGGAATGGGGGGGGGATTAAGGGTGAGGGGTGGAGGCACCTGGGGGGGGATTGGGGAGGTTGGAGGGACCCATGGGGGTTTGGGGGGGGGGCTTGGAAGCACCCGGGGGGGTCTGGGGGGGGGGGGTTGAGGGATTTATGGGGGTCTTGGGGAGACACTTGAGGGACTTGGGGGGGGACAAAGGCACCTGTGGGGGTCTTGGGGGGAGTTGGAGGGACCCGGGGGGGGCCTTGGGGGGGGCTTTGAGGGACCGGGGGGGGCTTGGGGGGGCTGAGGGACCCATGGGGGGCTTGGGGGGGTTTGGAAGCACCCGGGGGGTCTTGGGGACACTCCTGGGGGTCTTGTGGATTTTGGAGGGACCCGTGGGGCTCACACCCCACCAAGGCCTGGTGGGGGGGTCACTGCTGCCCCCCCTGGTGCTGTGGGCCCCCCCCACCGTCCCCGTGTCCCCCCCCAGGTTCCACAAGCTGGTGATCGACGACGTTCGCCCCGAGGACGAGGGGGATTACACCTTCATCCCCGACGGCTACGCCCTCTCGCTCTCCGCCAAGCTCAACTTCCTGGGTGGGGGGCGCGGGGGGGCGCGGGGGGGCGCGGGGGGGCTGGGGAGAGTCAGCTGTGGGGCTGAGAGAACATTTATGGGGCTGGGGGGCACTTATGGGGTCAGGGGGGTCATTTGTGGGGCTGGGGGGAGGGTCGCTTGCGGGGTCGGGGGGGCAGTGATGGGGTCGGGGGGTCACTCGTGGGGTCGGGGGGTCACTCGTGGGGTCGGGGGGGGCAGTGATGGGGCCGGGGGGTCATTCGTGGGGTCGGGGGGGTCAGTGATGGGGTCAGGGGGGTCAGTGATGGGGTTGGGGGGTCACTCGTGGGGTCGGGGGGGGGTCAGTGATGGAGCCGGGGGGTCACAGACCTCTCGGGGGGGGCCCAGGGTGACATTTGGGGACACTCGGGGGGTCTCAAGCCCCATTTTGGGACCCGCAGAGCCCGTGGGGGTGGGGGTCATGCTCTGGGGGGGTCTCGGGGGCGGTTTGTGGACACCCCCCCCCCCCGTTAACCCTTTGCTCCCCGCGCCCACAGAGATCAAGGTGGAATATGTCCCCAAGCAAGGTGAGAGGGGCAGGGGGCCGGGGGGACACGGGGCCGGGGGGGCGCGGGGGGGTCCCAGCGCTCTGTGTCTGTGTCCCCCCCCAGAGCCCCCCAAGATCCACCTGGACTGTTCGGGGAAGGCGACGGAGAACACGCTGGTGGTGGTGGCGGGGAACAAGCTGCGCCTCGACGTCCCCATCTCGGGGGAGCCGGCGCCCACCGTCACCTGGATGAAGGGTGACGAGGTGACACCCTTGGCCTCACCTGGGGGGGGGCGCGTGGCCCCGCGTGGGCCCCCCCCAATCCTGTGACACCTCCCTGCGTCCCCAGGACCCCCCCTCGTGTCCTCATGTCCCTGTGGCCCCCTGACCCCATGACGTGTCCCCACATCCCCGTGACACGTCCCCGTGTCCCCATGACCCCTCCTTGTGCCCCCGTGTCCCCATCCACGTCCCCGTGTCCCCATCCATGTCCCTGCATCCCCGTGGCCGCTGCCCCCCTGACACCTCCCCGTGTCCCTTTGTTCCCAAGTCCCCACATCCCTGTGTCCCCGTGACCCCTCCCTGTGACCCCATGACCCCCCCTCATGTCCCCGTGACCCCATGACATGTCCCCACATCCCCATGACACCTTCTCATGACCCTGTGTCCCCATGACGCATCCCTGTGTCCCCTGATCCAAAGCCCCGTGTCCCTGTGACGTGTCCCATGACCTCCAGCCCCGTGTCCCCGCGTCCCCGCAGGTGTTCGAGGTGCGGGAGGGCCGGGCCCACCTGGAGGAGCAGAAGGACCTGAGCAGCTTCGTCATCGAGAGCGCGGAGCGCGGGGACGAGGCGCGTTACACCATCCGGGTGACAAACCCCGTGGGCGAGGACACGGCCACCCTCTTCGTCAAGGTGGTCGGTAAGGAGGGGACACGGCGCTGGGGACAAAGGGGACACGAGGCTGTGGGGGACAAGGGGACATGGGGCTGGGGACAAAGGGGACACAGGGACGTGGTGGATGAGGGGACACGGGGATGTGGGGGCACGGGGCTGAGGACGAGGGGACAAGGGGACAGACAAAGGGGACACGGGGCTGGGGACAAAGGGGACACGGGGACATGGTGGACAAGGGGACACGGGGACAGACAAAGGGCACATGGGGACACGGGGATGAGGGTGAGGGGACACAGGGACCTGGGGCTGGGGACAGGGGGTGGCCGGGGGTGCCATGTGTCCCCCTCGTGTCCCCACGTGTCCCCTCGTGTCCCTGCAGACGTGCCCGACCCCCCCGAGGCCGTGCGCATCACCTCCGTGGGGGAGGACTGGGCCGTGCTGGCCTGGGAGCCCCCCAAGTACGACGGGGGGCAGCCGGTCACTGGTGAGAGTCACGTGTCCCTGCCGTGTCCCTGCCTGTCACAGCCCTGCCCACGCGTGTCCCTGCCGTGTCCCTGCCTGTCACAGCCCTGCCCACGCGTGTCCCTGCCATGTCCCTGCCTGTCACAGCCCTGCCCACGCGTGTCCTTGCCCACGTGTGTCCCTGCCGTGTCCCTGCCTGTCACAGCCTTGCCCACACGTGTCCTTGCCCACGCGTGTCCCTGCCATGTCCCTGCCTGTCACAGCCCTGCCCACGTGTGTCCCTGCCCACACGTGTCCCTGCCATGTCCCTGCCTGTCACAGCCCTGCCCACGCGTGTCCTTGCCCACGCGTGTCCTTGCCTGCGTGTCCCTGCCCACGTGTGTCCCTACCTGTACGTGTCCCTGCCCACGCGTGTCCCTGCCCACGCGTGTCCCTACCTGTACGTGTCCCTGCCCACGCGTGTGGCTGTCCCCGCGTCCCCGCGCCCACGCGTGTCCCGCGCCAGGGTACCTGCTGGAGCGGAAGAAGAAGGGCTCCATGCGCTGGGTGAAGCTCAACTTCGAGGTGCTGCCGGGCCCCACGTACGAGTCCACGCGGATGATCGAGGGGGTGCTCTACGAGATGCGCGTCTTCGCCGTCAACGCCATCGGCGTGTCCCAGCCCAGCCACAACACCCAGCCCTTCATGCCCATCGGTGGGGGCCGGGGGGGTCCTGGGGGGGAGAGAGGGGATTTGGGGGGTCCTGGGGGGAGCGAGAGGGGGTGTGAGGGTCCTGGGGGGGGAGTTGGGGGCACCTGGAGGAGTTGGGGGGAGGAGGGGGGGGAGTTGGGGGGTCCAGGAGGGGTCTGGGGGACGAGGGGGGGGCTCTGGGTTCCCGGGGGGGGTCTGTGGGGGCGCAGGGGGTGACGTGGGGCCCCCCCAGCCCCCACGAGCGAGCCCACGCACCTGATGCTGGAGGACGTCACCGACACCTCGGCCACGCTCAAGTGGCGCCCCCCGGAGCGCGTGGGGGCCGGCGGCATCGACGGCTACTTGGTGGAATACTGCCGGGAGGGCTGTGAGTGGGGGCTGACCCACGGCGGGGGGGCTCTGACCCATAGCGGGGGGGCCCTGACCCATAGTGGGAGGGCTGACCCACGGCGGGGGGGCCCTGACCCATGGCGGGGGGGCTCTGACCCATAGTGGGAGGGCTGACCCGCGGCGGGGGGGCCCTGACCCATAGCGGGGGGCTGACCCACGGCGGGGGGGCCCTGACCCATAGCGGGGGGGCCCTGACCCATAGTGGGAGGGCTGACCCATGGCGGGGGGGCTCTGACCCATAGTGGGAGGGCTGACCCACGGCGGGGGGGCCCTGACCCATAGCGGGGGGCTGATCCACGGTGGGGGGGCCCTGACCCATAGCGGGGGGGCTGAACCATAGCAGGGGGGCCCTGACCCATAGCGGGGGGCTGACCCATAGCGGGGGGGCCCTGACCCATAGCGGGAGGGCTGACCCATAGCGGGGGGGGCCTGACCAATAGCAGGGGGGCTGACCCATAGTGGGAGGGCTGACCCATAGCGGGGGGGCCCTGACCAATAGCAGGGGGGCTGACCCACGGCGGGGGGGCCCTGACCCATAGCGGGGGGCTCTGCCTTGTGTTTCTGCCCCCACCACCCCCCAACCCCCGCCCCATTGTCCCGCCAACTTTGCCCCCAGCTCCTGCCCCCCAGCTCCCCCTGCCCCCCAACTCTTGCCCCCAACACCCCCCCTCGGCCCCCCACTCCCCTCCTGCCCCCCAACTCTTGCCCCCCAACCCCTATTCCCCCCAGTCCCCTACACCCCCAATCCCCTACACCACCCCTTCCCCTTTTTCCTCACCCCCCAAACTTTGCCCCCAACCCCCGACCCCCAATTCTTGCTCCCCCCCACCTCACCCCGATCCCGCCCCCCCCCGTGCGCCCCCCCCGTGCCCCCCAGCGGACGAGTGGCTGCCGGCGCACGAGGGGCTGGTGGAGCGCTGCGGGGTGACGGCGCGGGGGCTCCCCACGGGCGAGAAGCTGCTGTTCCGCGTCATAGGGGTCAACATCGCCGGGAAGAGCCCCCCGGCCACGCTGGCCCAGGCCGTCACCATCCGCGAGATCGTGGGTGGGTGCCGGGGGCGCGGGGGGGGGACACACGCGCCCTCGCCCCCCGTACAAACGTGTCTCTGTGGGTGCCCCCCCAACCAGAGCGCCCCAAGATCCGGCTGCCCCGGCACCTGCGGCAGACGTACGTGCGGAGGGTGGGGGAGCAGGTGAACCTCGTCATCCCCTTCCAGGTGAGGGGGCGCCGAGGCGGGGGGGGCACTTGTGGGGGGCGTGGAAATATGGGGGGGCACAGTGCTGGGGGGGCACGGCCCCACAGTGCTGGGGGGGGGGCACGGTGGTGTGGGGGGCCACGGCCCCACGGCACTTGTGGGGGGGCACAGCGGTGTGGGGTGACGTGGAAATATGGGGGGGCACAGCAATATGGGGGGGTCACTGCCCCATGGAGCTATGGGGGGAAGTCGCAGCCTCCCGGCGCTATGGGGCAGCCCCCCGGCCCCGCTGACCCCGCCGCCCCCCCGCGCAGGGGAAGCCGCGCCCCAAGATCACCTGGACGAGGGGGGGGCAGGCGCTGGGCGACGACGTCCACGTGCGCAACTCGGACAGCGACAGCGTCTTCTTCATCCGCGCGGCCGCCAGGAGCCACTCGGGCGAGTACCAGCTGCGCCTGCAGATCGAGAACATGGAGGACACGGCCAGCGTCCGCCTGCGCGTCGTCGGTGGGCGCTGGGGGCACTGGGGGCGCTGGGAGGGAACTGGGGGCGCTGGGAGGGAACTGGTGGTGCTGGGGAACCGGGGGCACTGGGAGCCCTGGGAGGGCACTGGGGAACCGGGGGCACTGGGAGTGCTGGGAGGGCATTGGGGGCACTGGGAGGGCACTGGGAGCACTGGGAGGGCACTGGTGGCACTGGGGAACCAGGGGCACTGGGAGTGCTGGGAGGGCATTGGGGGCACTGGGAGGGCATTGAGGGCACTGGGAGGGTGCTGGGGGCACTGGGGGACCAGGGGCACTGGGAGCACTGGGAGGGCATTGAGGGCACTGGGAGGGTACTGGGGGACCAGGGGCACTGGGAGCACTGGGAGGGTACTGGGGGTGCTGGGGGCACTGGGAGGGCACTGGTGGCGCTGGGGAGCCGGGTGCACTGGGGGTACTGGGGAGCACGGGGAGCACCAGAGTACTGGGGGCATGGGGGGAATTTGGAGAGCTGGGGGCAATGGGAGAGCCCTGGGGACACTGGGAGGGCACTGGGAGCACTGGGAGCACTGGGCTGAGGGCTGGGGGGGCCTGGGGATGTTGGGGTGCAGCGGGGCGCCGGGGGGCGCAGCGGGGGGGCGCAGCGGGGTGCAGCAGGCCCCTCCCTGGGCAGAGCGGCCGGGCCCCCCGCGGGCGGTGACGGTGCAGGAGGTTTGGGGGTGCAACGCGCTGCTGCAGTGGGAGCCCCCCGAGGACGACGGCAACGCCGAGCTGACGGGCTACACCGTGCAGAAGGCCGACACCCGCACCATGGTGAGGGGCGCGACCCCCAAGTGCCCCCCGGGGTCCCCACTTACCCCCCTGCTGCCCCCCAACCGCCCGCAGGAGCGGCTCCCGGGGCGCGAGCACGACCGGCTGCTTCGGTGCCCCAACTGCCCCCGTCTGCCCCCCAACTGCCCCCAACACCTCTGCCTGACCCCCCGACTCCCCTCTCTCTGCCCCCGACCCCCCTCTCTCTGCCCCGACTCCCCTCTCTCTGCCCCCGACCCCCCTCTCTCTGCCCCGACTCCCCTCTCTCTGCCCCCGACCCCCCTCTCTCTGCCCCGACTCCCCTCTCTCTGCCCCCGACCCCCCTCTCTCTGCCCCGACTCCCCTCTCTCTGCCCCCGACCCCCCTCTCTCTGCCCCGACTCCCCTCTCTCTGCCCCGACTCCCCTCTCTCTGCCCCCGACCCCCCTCTCTCTGCCCCCACTCCCCTCTCTCTGCCCCCGACCCCGCTGCGCCCCCAGGAGTGGTTCACGGTGTACGAGCACAGCCGCCCCCCGCGCTGCACGGTCTCGGAGCTGGTGGTGGGGAACGAGTTCGTGTTCCGGGTGTTCAGCGAGAACCTCTGCGGGCTCAGCGCCAGCGCCGGGCTCTCCACCAACAGCGCCCGCATCCCCAAGCCAGGTGGGGCGGGGGGGCCCCCAACCCTGCGCGGGGGGCCCCCCCTGCTCCTGGGGGGCACCCGGGGTGTGGGTTCGCTCGGGGGGTTGGGGGGACACCCCCGACGTTTGGGTCCCTCAGAGGTTCGGGGATATTTTGGGGGGGGGCCCAGCCTGGACACCCGAGTCCCCTCAGGGTTTTTTTTTTTAGGGGGGGACACGCCCCGAACGTCTGCACCCCCTTGGGATTTTGGGGGGCTGCCCCCCGCGCCGGGAGCCCAGCCACAGGGCCGCCCCCCCTCCATCGCGGACTTTGGGGGTGTCTGAGGGGGGGGGGATCCCCGACTCAAGCCGTGTCTCTGCGTGTCCCCCCCCAGGGCTGTCGCTGAAGCCCCCCAAGTTCCAGGAGCACGATTTCCGCTCGGCCCCCCAGTTCCTGACCCCGCTGGTGGATCGCAGCGCCGTGGCCGGGTACACCACGGCCCTCAACTGCGCCGTGCGGGGGCACCCCAAGGTGGGGGGGCACCCCAAGGCCGAGGGGGGAGCCGCTGGGGGGGGTGGGGTCCCCCTCACCCCACTGTGGGTGCAGCACAAAGCGTGGGGAGGGATTTGGGGGGGTCCCACATGCTGCCCCCCCCCCGACACTCCACGAGGTGGGGGAGTTTTGGGGTGACCCTCACCTCCCCACCCCCCCCAGCCCGAGGTGGTTTGGCAGCAGCACAAGGTGGGGGGGGTTCTGGGGTAGATTTTGGGGTCCCTAAGGCTGTGCCCCCCCCGCCAGCCCGAAGTGCTGTGGATGGGGCACGAGGGGGGTGGGTTCTGGGGTGAACTTGGGGGTCTCTGACCCTGCGGACCCCCAGCCCAAGGAGCTGCGGATGGAGCAGAAGTCGGGGGGTGGGGTGTCCGGGGTACATTTTGGGGTTCCTAAGGCCGTGCCCCCCCCCAAGGAGCCGTGGATGGAGCACAAGGCGCAGGGGGGGTTCAGGGCACACTTTGGGGTGCATTTCGGGGTCCCTCACCCTGCGCTCCCCCCCCAGGGAGCTGCAGATGGAGAAGTGGGGGGGTTGGGTGTCCGGGGTACATTTTGGGGTTCCTAAGGCCGTGCCCCCCCCCCAAGGGGCTGTGCATGGAGCACAGGGCACAGGGGGGGGTCAGGGTCCATTTTAGCGCCCGTCTCGGGGTCCCTCACCCCGTGCCCCCCCCATTGTGGTGCAGCTGGAGCACCAGGCCGGGGGGGGGGGTGGTGGGTACATTGTGGGGTGCATTTGGGGGTCCCTCACGCCGCACCCCCCCAGCCCAAGGTGACGTGGCTCAAGAACCAGGTGGCCATCGGGGCGGACCCGCGGTTCCTGGCGCGGCAGAGCCAGGGCGTGCTGACCCTCCACATCCGCAAGCCCGGGCCCTTCGACGGCGGCGTCTACGCCTGCCGCGCCGTCAACGAGCTGGGCGAGGCGCTCACCGAGTGCCGCCTCGAGATCCGCGGTGCGGGGGGGGCCCGCGGGGGGGGCAGGGGCACCCCCAGGGACATGGGGGGCGTCCACCGACCGCGGGCGGAGATGTGTGTGTGGGGGGTGTCCCTGGGGTCTGGGGGGAGCCCTGGGAGCTGGGCGGGGCCCTGGGGTCTGGGGGGAGCCCTGGGAGCTGGGGGGGGCCCTGGGATCTGGGGGGGGGCCCTGGGGTCTGGGGGGAGCCCTGGGATCTGGGGGGGGCCCTGGGGTCTGGGGGGAGCCCTGGGATCTGGGGGGGGGGCCTGGAATCTGGGGGGGCCCTGGGATCTGGGGGGGTTTCCCTGGGATCTGGGGGGGCAGCCCAGAATCGGGGGGGCCAGTGGCAGCCCCCCAACACAGGTCTCTCCCCACACAGTGCCCCAGTGACGGCGAGGCAAGACGGTGAGTTGGGGGGGGGAGGGGGATTTTGGGGGAGTCTTTGGGGGTGGGGGGCTTAATTGGGGAGGGGGGTGTTTAATTCTGGGGGTGAGTGTTTAATTGTGGGGGATTTAATTGTGGGGGGCTCTTTTGGGGGGTGTTTTATTGGGGGGGCAGATGTTTAGTTTGGGGGGGGGCCCTACGGGGAGGATCCATTTGGGGTGTGTATGTTTAATTTTGGGGGTGCAGCCCCCCTGTGACACCTTCCCACCCCACAGGGCTGGAGGAGGGGGTCAGAGGTGCCCCCCCAGGAATAAACGGAGCCCCCCAGCTCCTGGCTGCACCCGGCCGTGTCTGTCCGTCCTTTCTGGGGGGGCCCAGGGCTGGAGGGGGGGAACCCGCTGGCCTTGCCCTCCTGTGTCCATCTGTCCTTCCTGGGGGGCTGCTGATGGACGGGGGGGTCACAGAGGGTGCCCAGGCTGGGGTGGGGGGTGACCCGCTGGCTGCAGCTACCCACGTCCGTCCGTCCTTCCCGGGGCGCCAAGGCGGGGGAGTGGGGGGGGGGTGTCCCCCTTCCACCTTTATTGGGGGGCGGGTGCCACCTCTCCCGGCCCCACCGTGTTCCCGGGGGGATCCTGGGGGTCCGTCCCCCTCCGGGCCGGCGGAGGAGGACGAGGAGCCGGATCCAGCACCCCAAGAGGGGCGCGAGGTGTCGGGGCGGCGCCAGGAGCCGGAGGCCGAAGGGGCGGCCGGTGACCAGGCGCACGCGGATGCCCACGGACACCTGGCCGGCGGCGTCACCCCCGCGGGTCACCTGCGGGGACAGGGGGGGCTGAGGGGACGGGGCTGTGGCTGGGGGGACAGTTGGGGGGGGACAAGGCCCTGGCTGAGGGGACACGGGCCGGCGGCTCCCCGGGGCCCCCCCTCACCTGCAGGAAGAGCGGGCAGTCCCGCAGCGGCCCACAACGGCCCCGGGGAGGCCCCGGGGCGGCGAAGCTGCCGCCGCGCAAGATGGCGCCGAGACGCCTCAAGATGGCGCCCGCGGCCTCGCGCACCAGGGCGCTGCGGGCGGGAAGGGCGCGCGGCAGCCCCGCCCCCTCCCCTGCGTGCAACGCCCACTTCCGCACGCGCCCCGCCCTTTCCTCGCGCACCACGCCCACTCGCCCTGCGTGCCACGCCCCTTTCCTACGTGCCCCGCCTCTTCCCGGCGTGCCCCGCCCCCGCCCCGGCGTGCCCCGCGCGGCCAAGATGGCGGCGCTGGGGGCGGCCGCGGCCCCGCTGCTGGTTGCGGCGCTGCTGGGGGCGGCGGCGGCGGCGCTGGGCGGCGGCGGGACCTGCCGGGGCGGCCTCGGGCTGCGGGTGAGCGGCGGCGGGGCCCGGGGGGCCGGGGTAGGGGCCGGGGGGGGCGCTGCCCCGCGCCGGGGAGTCGTGTGAAGGGGCGGGGGGCTGGGCCCTGCCCCGAGACTTCCAATTAATATTAACGAGTCTTATTAATATTAATGAGGACAAAATAATATTGAGTAGGTTGCTTGGTATTCATGAGGGGGCGACACTCCCGGTGTCAGCGAGCGGTGGCAGCTCATTAATACTGGGTGTGGGGGGGGGGGGGGGGGGGTGTGTGTCTTGTGGCAGCTCATTAATATTAAGGAGGGGGCGGGGCCCTGCTGAGTGACGGCTTGTTAATATTAATCAATGATGTACACTGGCCGTGCCGACTCATTAATATTAATGATTGTACCTGGTGTGGTGACTCTTTAATATTCACAAGCAGGTAATTAGTATTTGAGGCTGATGTCTGGGGGCGGGCTCTACCAGCGGCGAGCTCATTAATATTCATCAGTGAGTGGTTATTATCGCTTGGCAGCTCATTAATATTGATACGAGCGGCAGTCGCTGCTGGCTGCTGGTTGATATTCACGAGGGGTGGGCACAGATCGCGGGTAACTCATTAATACTCATGAGGGGGGTGTCCCCAAACACCTGGGTCTCTTGGGGAGGGGGTGTCCCCATCCTGGGGTCCCCAGTGCGAGGAGCTGACACCCCCCCGTGCCCCCCCAGCCCGGCGAGGGCCGTGACGCCGAGACCTGCGGCCTGACGCTGCCCCTGGAACACTCCTTCGAGCCGGGTGAGTTTGGGGGACACACACACGCACCCCCCCCGGGATGGGGGCGGCCCTGGGGACCCCAGACCCGCTGCCAACCCCCCCGTGTGTGTGTGTGTGTCCCCGCAGATGACGCCCCCCGGTTCCGCCGGCGGGGGACGCTGGCCTGGACCCCCGGCGCCGAGCCCGGCCTGACGCTGGTGCAGAAGCAGCTCAGCGAGGAGGAGCGCAACCAGCTGCGGGTGGGGGGGGGCCCGGGGGGGGCCGGGGGGGTCGGGGAAGGTTTTGGGGGGGGTCACGCTGTCCCTGTGCCCCCCCCCGCAGGAGGTGGCGGCGCGGGACGGGCTGTACCGGGTGCGGATCCCCCGCAGGCCCCCGGCCCCCGGGGAGGAGAGCGGGGCCGGGTACGTCACCTCCTTCGTCCGGGCGGTACGTGGGGGCCCCCCCTGACCCCCCCTGTGCCCCCCTGTACCCCCATCCCACCCCTCCTGCCCCCAGCATCCCCCTGGCTCACCCTGTCCCCCCCCAGCACCTCACTGACGCCCCCAAGTTGCCCCCTCGCACCCCGCTATTGCCCCCCCGGCTGCCCCCAGACCCTCTGTCCCCCCTTGGTGGGCCCTGTCCCCCCCTCTCCGTCCCCCTGTGGCCCCCATCACCCTGTGTCCCCTCTGCCCCCCCCCGGTGCCCCCCTATCACCCCCCTAGTGCCCTGTGTCACCCCCTGTCCCCTCTGTCCCCCCCGGTGCCCCCCCTCACCCCTGTCCCCCCCCAGTGTGCGCTGCTCGAGTCCCACCTCTCGGACCAGCTGACGCTGCACGTGGACGTGGCCGGGCACGTGGTGGCCCTGGGGGTGGTGGCCGTGCCGGGGACGTGCCGGGGGGCCGAGGTGGAGGACGTGGACCTGGAGCTCTTCAACACCTCGGTGGCCCTGAGACAGCCCCTGCCCGCCGCCACGTGAGGGGGGGCCGCGGGGACGCATTTGGGGACATCGGGGGGACGCGGGGGGGACCTGGGGCTGGAGCTCTGTGACCCCGCGGTGGCCCTGAGACAGCCCCTGCCCGCGGCCGCCTGAGGGGGGGGGACACGGGGACATTGGGGGGGACACGGGGGGACCTTTGGGGACATGGGGGGGACGCGGGGACGTGGGTGGACCTGGAGGTCTCCCGCACCCTGGTGGCCTTGTGCCGGCCACTGTGCTGCCACCTGAGTGACGGGGGGGGCAGAGGGGACGTGGGGGGGTCTGAGGGGACACGGGGGGGGCAGAGGGGACACACACATCGTGGGGGGCTCTCCCCCACCCTGGGAGGACCCTGGAGCGGGTGGCGCAGGGGGACGGGGAACACAGTGACCCTGTGGGGGGACACTGGGGGGGCCCGTGGCTCCTGGGGGGCGGGTGGAAGTGTTGGGCCACCCCATGGCGGGGGGGGGGGGCGTTTTAAGGGGCTGTTTCAAGCTCCGGGTTTGGGGGTAGGGGACGCCTGGGTGGGGAGGTGTTGGGAGGATGCCCTAAGGGGGGGGGGCAGGTTTTGGGGTGCCTGTGACCCCCCCCCGACCCCCCCAGCCCCGAGACAGCCGCCTTCATCCGGCACCTGGAGCAGGAGCAGGCCCAGCGCGCCAAGAACCCGCAGGAGCAGAAATCCTTCTTCGCCAAATACGTGCGTGACCCCCCCAAAACCCCCCCGGACCCCCCTGTCCCCAAACTACCCCCCCCCGGGCCCCCCAAAGCCCTTCAGGCCCCCCCCCAGCCTCCTCTGTGCCCCCCTTTCCCCAGGGCCCCCAGCCCCCCAAAACCCCCTGGTGTCCCCCCCAAATTCTCCAGAACTCCCCGCCCCCCCCCGGCAGCCCCTATAGCCCCTATGGGGGGGACACACCCTCCCCCCCCACGACCACTCCTCGTGTGGGGTCCCGGGGGGGCTCCTGAGCCCCACAACTCCCCCAGCCCCCCCCAATCCAACGGGTGCCCCCCCCCGGCCCTTGGGGTCCCCGAGGCCCCCCCCCCAGAGCCCCCCCAACTCCTCCCCAGTCCATCCTGCCGCCCCCCTCCCCGTTCTCTGCTGGGGGGGGTGTATTTGGGGGTGACCCCCCCCCTTTTTTCCCGCAGTGGATGTACATCATCCCCATCGTCCTCTTCCTCATGATGTCTGGAGCCCCCGACGCCGGGGGGGCACAAGGGGGGGGCGCAGGGGGCGGGGGGGGCGCGGGGGGCAGGTGAGACCGACACCCCCCGGCCCCCCAAACCCCCACCCTGGCTGTGGGGAGGGTTGGGGGGGGACACGACAAATAAACCTGAGTGTGACCCCCCCCCCTGCTTCTGTGCCTGTCTGTGGGGGGCGGGGGGGGCGCCTGGGTCCTTCTGGGGGTCCTCAGCAGGGAGGGGACACCCCAAAACTCCCCAAAACACCCCCAAAACCAGCCACCCCCCCCGCCCGCCCTTTAACCCCCGGGCAAGGAGCACGCGGGGGGGCGGGGCCTGGCGGGAGGGGGGAGGGGCTGCCGTAGTGGGCGGGGCACTGCAGGGGCGGCGTGTGGGCGTGGGGAGCCGCGCGTGGGCGTGGTCTCGGCGGCAGGGTGGGCGGGGCTTGCCGCGAGCGGAGGGGAGGGGCCGGAGGGGGGGCGTGTCCCAGCCGGCGCCCGTGTGGGGGGGAGTGGGCGGGTCCGCGGTGGCGGAGGGCGGGGCCGTGGGCGGGGCCAGGCGGAGGCGGCCGCCGGGTGGGCGGGGCCGGGACGCGCCGCTCCGCCGCGCCGGGGGCTCCGGTTCGGCCGCTGCCCCGGGGCCGCCCCCACCGCGCCCGGCGCCGCCGGCAGGTACCGACCGGGGGGGGCCGGGGCCGCCGGCACCGCGGGGGGGGCGCGGGGCGCCGGGGCCGCTGCGGGGGGTGTAACGGGGGGGCCGGTGTAACGGGGCCGCGCGAGGCACCGGGGGGGGGGTGTCGGTGTAACGGGGCCGCGCGGGGCGGCGGGGAGGGGCCGCGCACCGGGGGCGTGCGAGGCGCGGGGGGGGCGATCGGTGCAACGGGGCCGTGGAACGGGGGTGCAAGGGAACGGGCGGGGCGGGGCCGGGCGTGCAAGGCACGGGGGAGGGGGCGTGCAACGGCGGGGAGGGGGCGTGCGGGCACCGGCGGGTGTGCAAGGGAGGGGGGGAGTGTGCAAGGGGGATGCAAGGGGAGGGGTCGTGCGATGCACCAGGAGACACGTGCAAGGAGGTTGGGGGGGGGGGGAGTGTGCAAAGGGGGGTGCGAAGGGGCCGGGCAACGTGCAAGGCACGAGGCGGGGGGGGATTGTGCAACGCGGGGGGGGGCTCGTGCAAGGGCCGTGCAACGCGTGAGGCACCGCAGAGCCCCGTGAAATGGGGGGGGGGGGGGCGGGACACACGGACACACACACACGTGTGCAAGGGCAGGCGGGGCCCCGGCACAGGGGGTGGGGGGGTGGGCGTGTGCACGCGCGTGTGCAAAGCTCCTCCGCGGCCACGTGTGCCACACGCGTGTCCCCGCCACCACCACGTGTGCGCGCTGGGGGCGGGCCCGGCCGTTGCACACGCGTGTGCGAGCGGCGCCGCGCCGGACCCGCGGCCTCGTTTGGCCTCGTCTGGCCTCGATTCGCTGCCCCCCCCCCCCCCCCCCACCCCTTCGCACGTGGCGGCCGCTGGCGCGTGGCCGGGCACACGCGTGTGCAGGCGTGCGAGAGGGGCGTGCGAGTGCGGGGACGTGTGCGGGAGGCGTGTAGCGGGAGGCACACGCACGCTGGACACGCGTGCATGAGGCGTGTTGCACACGTGGGTGCGTGTGCGAGGCCCGGGTGGGGGCGAGCGTGTGTGTGCGTGCACGCGTCTGTGTGTGTGCGTGCGTGTGTGTGCATGTGTGTGCATTGCACGAGGGCGCAGGGGGGTGGGGGCACACGTGGGGCGTGTGCGGCCTTGCACGAGGCACTGTGTGTGCATGCTCAGGCGTGTGTGGAAGGGCCGAGGCTCGCACACGCGTGTGCACGGACGCTTGTGTCCCCCCCCCACGCCCCTCCCCCAAATCCCCCCCCCCCCCCCCCCCCCCCCCGGCCTGGCAGCGCCTGACGGTCGCCATGGCAACCACAAAGGATTCTGGGAGCAAACGGGCCGGATCGGGGCTGGGCGTCGCACGAGGGGTCCGCGTGTCGCACGAGGGGTCCGCGTGTCGCACGAGGGCTCCCTGGGGGCGGGGGGGGTTTAGCTGCCGCCCCATACACACATGCGCAAAGGTCGCGTGTGCCCGAGCCCACGGCCTCGGGCGCATGCGCCGCCTCCTCGTGTGCGTGCACACGCGTGTGAACGCCGGGCACGCTCACGGGAGCGTCCTGTGCACATGTGTGCTTCCCACACACACGCTCACACACGTGTGCCCCGCTCACACGTGCACCCTTCTCTTTGTGTTGCCTCTGCGTGCACACACATGCTCTTTGTGTGTGCGCACGCTTGCTCACGTGCTCCCCGTGTACACACAGGTCCCCTATGTCTGTATTCTCTGCACGCACACTATTGCACACTCGTGTGTGCACGGTCTCCGTACATGTGTGCTTCCTTGCACACACCCCTTCCACACACTCATGCGTGGTCCCACGTGTGTGGCACACGCACACACGTGATCCCATGTGCACACATGTGCTCCCACATGCCTGTGCCCTTTGCATGCACACGCTTGCACACGAGTGCTCCCCGTGTAGACACACGTTCCCCTACATGTGTTCCCCGTGCATTCAAACCCGCACACACGTGCTCCTGGTGCCCGTGTGTGCTTCCCATGCTGTGTGTGTACACGCGTGTTCCCAGAGACGTGCTCCCTGTGCACCCGCGCTTACACGCGCACACGCTCCAGATGCACGCGTGTGCTCCCTGTGCCGCAGGCTTGCACACACGTGTTTCCTGTGCACACACGCCTGCACACATGTGCTCCTGGGGACCACACACGCTCCCTTTACACACACACGCCTGCACACGCACGCTCGCCTCCACATGCTCCCTGTGAGTTCACGCTTGCACACGTGCACCTGGGGCCTGCACGCGCTCCCCTTGCACACACACTTGCACGCGCACGCTCCCGCTGCACATGCGTGCTCCCTGCGCCCCTACATTCTTGCACACGTGTGTTCCAGGTGCCCACACGCACTCCCCGTGCGCACACCCCCTCCCCCCACACGCACCCTCGCACACGCGTGTTCCCGCCCCCGCCACAACTGGTTCAAGGGCCCCCCAATGTCACGGCGCCGAGCGGGGGCTGGCGTGTCCCCGCGCGTGTCCCCGTGTCCCCGCGCGTGTCCCTGTGTCCCCCCGGGACGTGCCCCACTTCCCGCCGCCCGCTAAAAATAACCCGACCCAGCCCGGGGTTGGCGTGTGCACTCGCGTGTGCGAGCGTGCGAGGGGCCGGGGGGGGTCCCTGCCTGTGACCCCTGAAGGTTTGGGGGTGCTGTGTATGTGCACACGCGTGTGCCGTGCGTGAGCGTGCACTGCCAGGTGTGTGTGTGCACCCGTGTGTGCAAGCGTGTGTGAGCATGCACAGGGTGGCACTGCCAGGCGTGTGTGTGCACACGCGTGTGCAAGCGTGCGGGGGCTCAGGGGGGAGGTTGGGGGTCACCCACCCCCCTGTTCCTCCCCCAGCCGTGTGCTGCTGCCCCAAACCCTGCCCTGTGCCTGCACACGCATGTGCGAGTGTGTCCATGCGTGTGCAAGCGTGAGTGTGCTGGGGAGGGACATGGGGGTGCTGGGGGGGGGTCTGGGGGCGCCGGGGGGTGTTGGGGGGGGGTCACCCACCTTCCCCACCCACCCGTGTGACAGTGCAGCGTGTCACGCTGCCGTGTGCGTGCACATAGGTGTGCGTGCACATACGTGTGCGTGCACGCACAAGCATGGGGGGGGATGGGGGGGCTCGAGGGGTCCTGGGGGGATTCGGGGGGGGTCTCCCACCCCCCCCAGACCCACGTGGCTGCAGCGAGCCCCCGCCACGTGTGCCAGCGCGTGGGTGCCGGGGGTGGGGGGCTCGGGGGGTTTAGGGGTGCCGGGGGGGTCACCCGCCTCTGCCCCCCCAGCCGTGTGATGGTGGCAGCATGCCGCGCACGCCGGCCTCCAGCGAGGAGGAGGAGGGTCGGGGCTCCGAGTACCCCGAGGGCGACTCGGATTCGGGGAGCTCCCGCGAGGGCCCCCCCGGAGCCAACCCCGGCCCCCCCCGCGCCCGCGGCCCCCCCCGGCCCCCCCCGGCCCCCGACGACACCCACTTCAGCATGATGGTTTTCCGCATCGGGATCCCCGACCTGCACCAGACGGTGAGCGGGGGGGGGCAGCCCCCCCCAAAATTGCAGGGGGGTGGGAGGGTGTCCCCCAAAATAATTGGAGGGTCCCCAAAAATTGGGGGGGGGGGGATTAGAAGTCGGGGGGGGTGTCTAGAAGTTGCAGGTGAGGCCTGAGGATACGTGGGGGGGTCCCCAAAATGGCAAAAAATAGAAGGGACCCCCCAAAATTGGGGGGGGGGTGTCCTAAAAGTGTGCGGGGGGGCCCCAAAGGTGGGGGGGGGGTGCGTCCCTGAAAAATCTGGGGGGGTTCCCCAAAAATATGGGGGTGTCAGAAAAATAGGGGGGGGTGTTCCCCGAACGGGGGGGGTCGGCTAAAATATGGGGGGGTTCTAAAATAAGGGGACCCCTAAGAAATGGGGGGGCTAAAATAGGAGGGGGGGGTTATAACAAGAGGGGGGACACAGAAAATACGGGGGTCCCCTCAAAAATAAGGGGGGGGGGAATAGGGGTGTCCCCCCCAAAAATTAGGGGATCCCTAAAATATGGGGTCTCTAATCTCGGGGGGGGGGTGTCTCAAAAGGTGAGGGGTGTCCCTCAGAAACGAGGGGGGGTCCCCATCAGAATGGGGGGAGATCACGGAAATTACGCAGTGGCCCCCAAACTAGGGGGGTTCCTAAAAATTCGGGGGGGGGGCATAAAAATAGGGGTGTCCCTCGGAAATATGCGGGATGGTCCCCCAAAATCGGGGTGTCCATAAAAAGGAGGAGTCCCCCGAAATCTCGGGGGGGGGGTCCCCAAAATATTGGGAGTCCCCAAAAATTGGGTGGGTGTCCCAAAATACGGGGGTCACCAAAAGTAGGGGGGGGGTGTCCAAAAAACAAGGGGGTGACAAAAATAGGGGTGTCTCTCGGAACTATGGGGGTTCCCCGAAATGGGGGGGTCCTCAAATATGCAGGGGTGGCCCCTAAAAATATGGGGGGGTCCCCCCGGGTATGATGGGGACCCTGAAAGCAGGGAAGGTCCCTAAAGGGGGGGGGGGGACACTCCCAAAAATATAAGGGGTCCCCCAGAAGTAGGCGGTTGCCCGAAACTAGGGAGGGGGGTGTCCCCAAAAGTAGGAGTGGGGGGTCCTCTAAAAGGATGGGGGGGGCCCAAAGGTGTGTGTGTGGGGGTGTCGTCCCCCCCAAACTGTGGTTCACTCAAGGAGCGTTTGAGGGTCTCATTGGGGGTTCCCCCACGCCCTGATGCCCCCCCGAAGTGTTGGGGGTCCCACCGCGGGGTCCCCCCACCCTGACTCCCCCCCCCGAAGTGCCAGGGCTCCCACCGAGGGGGGGTCCCAGGGGCGTTGGGGGTCCCATTGGGGTCCCCCCTGCCCTGATGCCCCCCCGAGGTGTCGGGGCTCACCCCAGGGGCGTTGGGGGTCCCACCGCGGGGTCCCCCCGCCCTGACCCCCCCCCGTGCCCCCCCAGAAGTGCCTTCGCTTCGACCCGGGCGCGGCGGTGTGGGCGGCCAAGCAGCAGCTGCTCTGCGCCCTGACCGAGGGGCTCCACGACGGCCTCAACTACGGGCTCTTCCAGCCCGCGGCCGCCGGCAGGGACGCCAAGTTCCTGGACGAGGAGCGGCCGCTGCGCGACTACCCGCAGAGCTTCGACCAGGGCGTGCCCTACCTCGAGGTGGGCGGGGCCTCGCGGGGGCGGGGCCTCGCGAGTGGGCGGGGCGGGGGGTGTGGCGGTGATGTGCGGCCACTTCAGAGCTTGGACCGGGGCGTGTCCTGCCGCGGCGTGGGCGGGGCCTCGCGGTGGGAGGGGCTCGCGGTGGGAGGGGTCGAGATGAGAAGGGGGAGGAGTGCGGCGAACCCCGAGTTTGGACCGGGGCGTGTCCTGCCACGGTGTGGGCGTGGCTTGGCGCGGGGGGGGGGGGGGGGACAGAGAGTCCCGCTGTGATTTGACCCCTCCGGAGCTTCCACTGGGGCGTGGTCTCGGGGGGGGTGGGGCTTCTCCAGGGGCGGGTCTTGCCGCATGGGAAGGGGGCGGGTCTAAAGGGGGCAGGGACTGAGGGTTGAATGGGAGACAGGAGTGGCGGGCGGGGGCGTGTCCCTCGGCCGAGGGGCGTGTCCCCGCTGACCCCGCCCCCCCAGTTCCGGTACAAGACCCGCGTGTACAAACAAACGAACCTGGACGAGAAGCAGCTGGCCAAGCTCCACACCAAGGTGGGGCCGCCCGGGCCCGCCCCTGCACCCAGGACACGCCCCCTGCACCCAAAACACGCCCCCTGCGCCCAGGACACGCCCCCTGCGCCCAGGACACACCCCCTGCACCCAAAACACGCCCCCTGCGCCCAGGACACGCCCCCTGCGCCCAGGACACACCCCCTGCACCCAGAACTCACCCCCTGCTCCCAGGACACACCCCCTGCTCCCAGGACACGCCCCCTGCTCCCAGGACACGCCCCCTCCCTCCCTGCCAGCTCTCTGGTCCTGCCTGGCCCCGCCCCCCGAGTGTCCCTGCATGGGCCCAGTGTCCCCAATCCCCCCCCCCGGTCCCCGTGTCCCCACGGTGCCACCGTGTCCCCCCCATGTCCTCCCGTCCCCCAACATGTCCCCCTGTCGCCCCCCGTGTCCCCCCTGTGTCCCCCCCGTGCCCCCTCATGTCCCCCCCGTGCCCCCCCGTCCCCCGACGTGTCCCCGTGTCCCCCAGACGGGGCTCCGGAAGTTTCTGGACTACGTGCAGCACGGCTCGGCCGAGAAGGTGGCCCGGCTGCTGGACCGTGGCCTCGACCCCAACTACCACGACTCCGACTCAGGGGGTGAGACCCCCCCTGACCCCTGGGGACCCCCCCTGACCCCTGGGAATGCCCCTAACCTCTGGGAGCCCCCTCCCGACCCGTGGGGACCCCCCCTCTGGTCCCTGGGGACCCTCCTGACCTCTGGGACACCCCCCCCCGACCCCTAGGGACCCTCCCTCCAGCCCCTGGGGACCCCTGGGAGCCCCCCTGATGCCTGGGGACCCCCTATGACTCCTGGGGACCCCCCCTGACCCCTAGGGACTCCCCTGACCCCTGGAGACCGCCCCTGACCCCTGGAGACCCCTCTGACCCCTGGAGACCCCCCCTGACCCCTGGGAACCCCCCCGACCTCTGGGACCCCCCTCCCAACCCGTGGGGACCCTCCCTCAGCCCCTGGGGACCCCTGGGACCCCCCGACCCCTGAAGACCCGCCCTGACCTCTGGGGACGCCCCCCTCAGCCCTGGGGATCCCCCCACATGACCCTGAGCACCCTTGGGACCACCCCCATATACCATGACACCCCCCCACACAACGGCCCCACAATGTCCCCTAAGGCCCCCCCACCCCCAGGGCCCCCCCCTACTGTCCCCGGTCCCCCCCGCCATGGGTGTGGGGGTAACGAGGTGCCCCCCCCCCCAGAGACCCCCCTGACGCTGGCGGCGCAGCGGGAGGGGCCGGGGGAGGTGGAGATCATCCGCCTGCTCTGCCTGGGGGGGGCCCACCTCGACTTCCGCGCCCGCGACGGGGCCACGGCCCTGCACCGCGCCGTCTGCACCCGCCGGTACCCCGCCCTGCTGGTGGGTGGGGGGCACGGGGGGGCTCGGGGAGAGGGCACGGGCGCCCACGGGGGGGCTGCGGCGGGTGCGTGGGGCTGCTTGGGTGGGGTGGGGGTGACCTGGGGGTGCGGTGGGTGCTGGGGGTGGGCTGTGGGTGCCTTGGGGGTGGTCTGGGGGTGCTGGGGGTGCCCCATGAGCGTTCTGGGCGCTCTGGGGGTGCTCTGGGTGGGCTGTGGGTGCTCCCTTGGGTGCCGTGGGTACCCCATGGGTGCTCTGTGGGTGCCCCGTGGGTGCCCTGTGGGTGCAGCGGTGCCCCCGCAGGCGCTGCTGGACCTGGGGGGTTCCCCCAACTACAAGGACCGCCGGGGCCTGACCCCCCTGTACCACACGGCCATGGTGGGGGGCGACCCCCGGTGCTGCGAGCTGCTGCTCTACAACCGCGCCCACATCGGCACCGTGGACGAGAACGGCTGGCAGGAGATCCACCAGGTGACACCGCGTCACCCCGTCGTTGTGTCACCCTGTCACTGCGTCACCTGGCACCACGTCACCCTGGCACCGTGTCACCACGTCACCCTGGCACCGTGTCACCCTGTCATTGTGTCACCCTGGCACTGCAACACCCTGTCACTGTGTCACCGCGTCACCCTGGCACCGTGTCACCCTGGCACTGCGTCACCCTGTCACTGCAACACCCTGTCACTGTGTCACCGTGTCACCCTGGCACCGTGTCACCCTGTCATTGTGTCACCCTGGCACTGCAACACCCTGTCACTGCGTCACTGTGTCACCCTGTCACCATATCACCCTGGCACTGTGTCACTGCGTCACCCTGGCACTGCAACACCCTGTCACCACGTCACCTTGTGACCGCACCACCCTGGCACTGCAACACCCTGTCACCATGACACCATGACACCTTGGTACCGCATCACCCTGTCACTGCATCACCCCGGCACCATGACACCCTGTCACTGTGTCACCACGACACCCCAGGACCCTGTCACCCTGTTACTGCATCACCCCAGCACCCTGGCACAGCGTCACCATGTCACCCTGGCGCCATGTCACCCTGTCACCACATCACCGCAACACCACGACACCGTGTCACTGTGCCACTGTGTTACCCTGTCGCTGTGTCACCACACCACCCTGGCACCCCGGCACTGCGTCATCGTGTCCCCATGGGCCCTCGTCACCCTGGCACCGTGACACCATGACAACACGTCACCATTTCTCCATGGCCCCGTGTCACTGTGTCACCGTGTCACTGTGTCGCCACATCATCCTGGCACCATGACAACACGTCATCATGGCACGTCACGGTTCCCCTGTGATCCCATGTCACTGTGTCATCGTGTCACTGTGTCACCCTGTCACCATGACAACATATCACCATCTCCCTGTGCCACTGTGTCACCATGTCACAACATCACCATGACAACACGTCACCATTTCTCCGTGGCACCATGTCACCCTGTCACTGCGACACCATGTCGCCATCTCCCTGTGGGACCATGTCACGGTGTCACCATGATAACACGTCACTATTTTCCCACGGTCCCGTGTCGCCGTGTCACCATGTCACTGTGTCACTGCAACCCCAGGTCATGTCCCTGTATCCCCTGTCCCCATGTTCCCAGATGTGTCCCTGTCCCTAGGGCTGTCACCCTGCCCTGTCCCCATGTCCCCAGGCATGTCCCTGTCCCCAGGGGTGTCCCTGTGCCCTGTCCCCGTGTCCCCAGGTGTGTCCCTGTCCCCAGGGGTGTCCCCAGGGGTGTCACCCTGCCCTGTCCCCGTGTCCCCAGGCGTGCCAGCATGGGCACTCGCAGCACCTGGAGCATTTGCTGTTCTACGGGGCGGAGGCGGCGGCGCAGAACGCGTCCGGAAACACGGCGCTGCACATCTGCGCCCTCTACAACAAGGTGGGGACAGGGACGTGGGGACATGGGGACAGGGGACATGGGGACAGGGGCAGGGACATGAGGACAGGGGACAGGGACATGGGGACAGGGGATGGGGACATGGGACATGAGGACAGGGGACAGGGACATGGGGACAGGTGACAGGGGGCTGCACATCTGCGCCCTCAACAAGGTGGGGACGGCAGAGATGGACAAGGGGACATGGAACAGGGGACACGGGGACAAGAGACAGGGGACAGGGGATGTGGGACAGCAAATCCACAGGCTGTACGGCAAGGGGGGGACGGGGACAGGGGACATGGGGACAGGGACATGGGGACAAGGGACATGGGGACAGGGGACAGGGACATGGGGACAGGAACATGGGGACAGGGACCAGGGGACAGGGATACGGGGACAGGGGACACGGGGCTGCCCATCTGGCCCTCTACAACAATTTGGGGGCGGGGGGACAAGGACACGGGGCGGGGGGACACGGGGCGGGGTCCCACGCTGTGTCCCCAGGAGAGCTGCGCCCGCATCCTGCTGTACCGCGGCGCCAACAAGGAGGTGAAGAACAACAGCGGGCAGACGCCCTTCCAGGTGTGACGGGGGGGACACGGGGGGGGACACGGGGGGGGACACCGGGGGGACACGGGGGAGGAGGGACCCTTCCGGGGGGGCGGGGGCAGCGGGGGGTGTCCCAGGGCACTGGGGGGGGCGGGGAATCACACCCCGTCCATGGGGACCCCCCCGGAGGTGAGTGTCCCCGTGTGTGTGTCCCCCCCCCGCCGTGTTCCCCCCCCCCCAGGTCGCCGTCATCGCCGGGAACTTCGAACTGGGGGAGTTGATCAAAAACCACCGAGACTCGGATGTGGGTGAGTGGGGGGACGGGGGGGGGGGCGCGGGGGGGTCACAGGGACATGGGGGGGGGCCGTGGGGCCCCGGGGGGGGGGGGGGAGCCCACGGGTGTCCCCACCATGTGGTGCCAGGAGGCCCGGCCCCCCCCCCGGCCCCCCGGCCCCTGCCCCCCGTACTGACCGCCCCCCTGTGCCCCCCCCCGCTGACCCCCCCCCAGTGCCGTTCCAGGAGAGCCCCCAGTTCGCGGGGCGGCGCCGGGAGGGGGTGCGGGGGCTCCCCCTGCCCCCCCAGCGCCTGCTGCGCGCCAACAGCGACACGGGGGGGGCCGCCCTCCCCGAGTGGGTGCTGCGGGGCCCCCCCGGCGCCCCCCCCGCGCCTCGCCCCCCCTCGGGCACCCTGCGAAGCGCCAGCAGCCCCCGGGGGGCCCGGGCCCGCTCCCCCTCCCGCGGGCGGCACCCGGAGGAGCCCCGACGGCAGCCCCGGGGGAGACCCAGGTACCGGGGGGGGCGGTGGGGGGCTGGCTGCCAGGAGCCCCGGGGGGGGCCGGGGGGGGCTCGGGGTGCCAGGATTCTCTAGGTGGGGGTCTGAGTCCCTTGGGTGGGGGTCAGGGTGCCCATATCCCCATGGGGGGGGGGTCAGGGTGCCCATATCCCCATGGGGGGGGGGTCAGGGTGCCCATATCCCCATGGGGGGGGGTCAGGGTGCCCATATCCCCATGGGGAGGGGGTCAGGGTGCCCATATCCCCATGGGGGAGGGGGTCAGGGTGCCCATATCCCCCCATGGGGAGGGGGTCAGGGTGCCCATATCCCCCCGGGGGGGGTCAGGGTGCCCACACCCCCCCGGGCGGGTGTGGCGGGGGGGTCCCTCGGCCGGGTCCTCCCCGGGGTGTCCCTCGGCAGCTCCAGCGGGCTGGGCCGGGACGCGGGGGCCGGGGGCACCCTGGGCACCCGCGGGGTGAAGCGGAAGCTCTACTCGGCCGTGCCCGGCCGCACCTTCCTGGCCGTGAAGCCCTACCAGGCCCAGGGCGAGGGCGAGCTCTCCCTCAGCAAGGGCGAGCGCATCAAGGGTGGGTGCCCCCCCGTGCCCCCCCCCGTGCCCCCCGGGGATGGGGTCCCTCGGGGGGGGGGGTTGTGGGTGCCCCAGTGCCTGGGTCCCCTTTTTACGGGGGGATTTGGGTGCCCTGGGCGTCTGGGGTCGCTGTTTTAGGGGGTGGGGGGGGGCTCGGGGGGATCTTTTTGGGGGGGTTGTGGATGCCCCCCAGTGCCTGGGTACCTTTTCGGGGGGGGGGGGTGTGGGTGCCTCAAGCTCCTTTGGGGGGGCCGGGGGGTTGGTGGGTGTCTTGGGCACCTGGGTTCACTATTTGGGGGGGGGGGTGGGTGCCTGGGTGCCGTTTCTGGGGGGGGTTGTGGGTGCCCCCAGTGCCTGGGCCCCCTTTGGGGGGGGGTAGTGGGTCCGGTGTCTCAACCCCCTTTTGGGGGGGTTACTGGGTGTCCTGGGCACCCGGGTGCCCGTTTCAGGATGGGATTGGGGTGCCCCGGGTGCCCTTTTTTTTTGGGGGGGTGGGTAGTGGGTGCCCCCAGTCTCTGGGTCCCCTTCGGGGGGGGGGGGCACTGGGGGGTTGCACTGTGGGGCAGAACCTCCCCCCCATCCCCCTCAGTGCTCAGGGAGTTGGGGGGGGGGGGGGCACAGGGGGCATTGGGGGGGTTTGGGGGGTCAGAGAGCGCCCCCCCAGCTGCCCCCCCCATCCCGGCAGTGCTGAGCGTGGGCGAGGGGGGGTTCTGGGAGGGCCAAGCCCGCGGCCGCATCGGCTGGTTCCCCTCCGACTGCGTGGAGGAGGTGCCCCCCCGCACCCCCGAGGGCAAGACAGGTACGGGGGGGCGGGGGGGGACACCCCAACCTGACCCACACCCGCCCCCCAAGTGGGACCCCGGACCCCACAGCCCCGGGGGGGGGGGAGAGGGAGAAGTGGATCCACCTCCATGGGACCCCTGGAGCAGGAGCCTGAAACGGGACCCCTAAGTGGGGGGGGGGCACCCCCACAACCTGCCCCCCCCCCCACCCCGGATCCCTCCAATGGGCCCCCCATAACCTGGGGGGGGCTCCCCAACACCACAGTGGGTTCCCCCGGGGATCCCCGGCCCCCCATGGCCCCCCCAGGACGCCCCTGGCCCCCCCGGGACCCCGCTGTCCCCCCCGGGACCCCCCTGGCCCCCCCGGGACCCCCGTGTCGGTGCCCCCAGAGAGCCGCAGCGACAAGGCCAAGCGCCTCTTCCGCCATTACACCGTCGGCTCCTACGACAGCTTCGATGCCCCCAGGTGAGCCCCCACCCCCCCGCACCCCAAAACCCCCCCGGACCCTCCCCACCCCCTCCATGAACACTCCAAACCCACTGGATTCCCCAGTCACCCCCCCAAACCCCAAAGGACCCCCCCAAACTCACCCCGCGCCCCCCAAATTCCTCCCCATAACCCAGGAAAACCCCCAATATTCCCCCCCCCGCCTGAGCTTCCCAAATCCCCCCCGGAACGCCCCAAAGCCTCAGCGCCCCCCCCAACCTCCAAATCCCCCCAAATTCCCTCAAGTCCCCCCCCAAAAAACAAATCCCCCCAAATCCTCAAAGATCCCCCCAAAGCCTCAGCCCCCCCCCCAAACCCCTCAAATCCCCCCCCAAATTCGCCAAGACGCCCCAAAGCCCGGCCCTCCCCAATCCCAACCCCCCCCAAACCCCCCCTCCCGGTCCGAATTCCCCCCAAATCCCCCCCCAGCCCCCCCCCCATCCCTCCCTGCCCCCCCCCGCCCCGTTCCCGGCCGTGGGGGAGGGGCCCCCCAGGACCTGGCCCGGTTCAGCCCGTCCTTGCACACGCGTGTGTCCCCCCCGCGTCCCCTCCCCCCGACGTGTGTCCCCCCCCCGCCGTGTCCCCTCCCCGCCCCCCCTCCCCGACCCACTTTAGCGGCTTCGGGGCGCGGCGGCGGCTTCGGGGCGCTGGGGGGGGCGGGGGCACCCATGGGTGCTGCGGGACCCCCCGGCCGGCGCCATGGGGCCGGAGGAGGTGGGGTGAGTGGGGACGGGGGGGGGACGGGGGGGGCGCTGGGGGGTGTGGGGGGGGCTGGGGGCCGTGAGCAGCCGTGTGCGACCCTCGTGCAAGCCCCTGCGTCCCGGGGGTGCTGTACTGGTGATGTACTGGTGCTGTACTGGAGCTGTACTGGTGATTTAATGGTGCTATACTGGGAGCTGTACTGGTGATGTGCTAGTGCTATACTGGGAGCTGTACTGGTGATTTACTGGTGCTATACTGGGAGCTGTACTGGTGCTGTATCGGAGCTGTACTGGTGGTTTACTGGGAGCTGTATTGGTGCTGTATTGGAGCTGTACTGGGGGCTCTGCTATACTGGGGGCTCTATGGGGTGCTGGTGCTATACTGGGAGATGTACTGGTGCTCTACTGGATCTGTACTGGTGCTGTGCTCTGTGGTGTACTGGTGTTGTACTGGAACTGTGCTGTGCTCGATGCTGAGTGCTGGTGCTGTACTGGTGCTGTACTGGAGTTGTGCTAGAGCTGAACTGGTGCCGTACTGGTGCTGTACTGGGTGCTATAGGGGTGCTGTGCTGGTGCCGGTTCCATACTGGGGGTTATACTGGGTGCTGGTGCTGTACTGGGAGCTGTACTAGAGCTGAACTGGTGCCGTACTGGTGCTGTGCTCGGTGCTGTACTGGTGCTTTACTGGAGCTGAACTGGTGCTGGACTGGGAGTCGTGCTGGTGCCGGTTCCATACTGGGGGTTCTGTGGTGTGCTGGTGCTGGGCTGGAGCTGTATTGGAGCTGAACTGGGGCTGAACTGGGGCTGAACTGGTGCCGGTCCCGTACCGGGGGCTCTATGCGGTGCTGGAGCTGTCCTGGGTGCTGAACTGGAGCTGGACCAGTCCCGTACTGGGGCCGTGTCGGGGCCGACCCGGGGCCGTACTGGGGCCGTACTGGGGCCGTCCCGGGGCCGTACTGGGGCCGTACTGGGGCCGGTCGCGGTTCAGTCGCCGGAGCCGCCGCCGGAGCGGGAGCAGCCGCCGCGCGGGGCCGTGAGGGGCCGGACCGGGGCCCTACGGGAACGGACTGGGCTGGACTGGGCCGCACCGGGACTCTGCTGGGCCGGACCGGGGCTTTACTGGGGACGGACCGGGGCCGTACTGGGCTCTACCGGGGCCGGACCGGGGCTTTACTGGGGACGGACCGGGGCCGTACTGGGCTCTACCGGGGCTTTACTGGGGACGGACCGGGGCCGTAGCGGCCGTACCGGGGCTTTACTGGGGCCGGACCGGGGCCGTACTGGGCTCTACCGGGGCTTTACTGGGGCCGTACCGGGCTCTACCGGGGCTTTACCGGATCCGCCCCGGGGCCGCCGCGGCCCGTTCCCGGGGCCGGGCCCCGCCGATGACGCCGGTTCCGTAACCGGTTCCCGTTGACCGCGGGGGGGTGGGGAGGGGGAGGGGAGGGGGGGTGGTGGTGTCACCCCTCGGGGTGTCCCCGCGGTGGGTCCCGGGGGGGTCGCCGGGCCCCGGCC